>NC_084605.1:9209917-9334530 GCF_033807715.1 Cololabis saira | reverse complement strand
TGACGTCAGCAACCTGATGACACGCTGACGACGTGATGATGTACGTCAACGTACGTCAACGTAGGACGTGCTGTGAACACGTACGGGATCTATAAATAACGCACGATGTCAATTATGAAGATTTCCGCAATTTTAGTGGATTATTATGTCATTTTTTCCAAACGATTTTTGGATGGATTAGCTAGATAGATAGATAGATCTTTATTGTCATTATAACTATGGTCAACGAAATTAAAAGTGCTCTCCAGTCAGCGTATCATATATAAAAAATAAAATAAAAGAACTGAAAAATAATCCAATGAAATGTAATATAAAATATAATAAAATAAATATATATATATATATATATATCTCTAGACACATTCAACCTTCCACACACCAGACAGGATTAAAACTCTGGGACACTAAACGCAGGATATGTAAGTGAAACTCTTCCTGTTTAACGTGCAAAAAGAATTATTGCTCTGTCTTATTTGGTTGTAATTGTACGTACATTTTGAAAATCAATATGCAAACTGGAGCGCCGGCACCGCAGCCGGTCATAAAGGGTTAAAGAAGAGTTTTTCTTTCCACGGTCGCCTTGTGCTTGCTCAGAACGGGGGACTGGATCCAAGAAGTCTTGATTTGACCAATTTTAAACCAATTTGAAGACCTAGACTGGACTGATGATGATTCTTGCATGATCTGAAAGTGAGGACTGCTTAGAGCATTTAAATTGTTACAGAAAACGAATAAATTGTCACTCTTTGTGCTGATGATCTTTTCAGTCGTAGCCCATTTGCAAGATTGCTGTTAAAATGTATTTCTCTTCCAAAATATTCGACCTGCGGGGTCCGAGTGTACTGGATGATCAGATCAGGGACGTGACACGCAGGAAACCTCTGGGTTTGTCCAGATTCATGAATTCTTCATGAGTGTGTAATGAGCCTGTTATGCAGACACATGCTAATAACCCATGTAAGTAGAGGTGAAATAATAACCGTCATTTGTCAAAGCTCGTCAGCGGCTCCGCTCCCGTCACTTTAACAGATGGCCCCGGCCCGCTCAGCCAGTCACACCAAAGGTTACGCTGCTGTTTTCTGAGTGATAACGAGAGCCGCCGCCGCTGCTGATGGCAGATGAACGAGCTGTGTACTCCCACCGCCGCTGCTTTGAACAGGAAACAATCATCTCCTTATTACCCCGGACTTTGCTGCACCGCTCAGCATTCTGAGAGGAGACGCCTCCAAACTCACTTCTTTTAAAAGGCACTCCGCTGATTATCTTTGCATACCACCTCCGTTATAGCCGTGACAATTACCGCAAATACCGGAAATTTCTAGTACACAAACTCATTTCATACTTGTTTGTTTTTGAAATTGGTTCCAATCTGTTTTACACAAGCCGGTACACGTCCCACCGTAGGACGCCGTCAAAAACTAAAGACATAAAGTGGAACCTCATCATTTGTTCTTCACTGGGTCTTGAAATCTGGGTAAATACAACCTTGGACAAATGAGATAATACACAATGTCAAAACTGAAGAAAATTGACAAAAATGCAGAAGCAGTGTGCCAAAACAAATACAATACTAAAACTAAATAAACCCTATGATTTAACCAGAACCCCAACATTGTTTCAGTACTTTCCCTGATGTAAAGCCCCCCCGGTCAGGTTGACATTTGGACCTTGATTCCTGACTTTTTCAGCCATTCAAACGCGGATTTGCTGCTGTGTTTGGGAATATTGTGTGTCTGAATGAACCAGTTTCAACCAGACACGGACAAGACAGCCTGACAATGACGGTCTCTGGGTCCTGGGGCCGCAAAGAGAACAAGAACAAGCCAAAACTGTCACCCTTCCATCACTGTGCTTGACAGTCAGGTTTTATAAGCAATAAGCACTTCTCCACTTTGGACTCCAAAGGAAATCGCTGCAGACGTTCTCTGCTTTGTTTAGAACAGGGGTCGGCAACCCAAAATGTTGAAAGAGCCATATTGGACCAAAAACACAAAAAACTAATATGTCTGGAGCCGTAAAAAATGAAAGGTCTTGTATCAGCCTTAGAATGAAGACAAATGGTGAAAGGAGAAATGTTGAAAAAAAAGTCAAAATGTGGAGAAAAAAGTAAAAATTTAGAGAAAAAAGTCAAAATGTTGAGATTAATGTTGAAGTACAATCTCGAGAAAAAAGTGGAAATGTTGAGAAAAAAGTGGAAATGTTGAGAAAAAAGTCGAAATGTCGAGATTAAAAAGGAAAGGAAAAAGGAAGAAAAAAAAGTGGAAAAAAGGAAAGAAAGAAGAAAAAAGGAAAAAAAAACAAGAAAAGAAAGAAAAAAAAGGAAAAAAAGAGAAAAAAGAGAAAATAAAGACAAAGAAAGAGAAAAAAAGGAAGAAAAAAGGGGAAAAAAAGAAGAAAAAAGAAGAAAAAGGGGAAAAAAAGGAAAAAAAGGTGAAACATTTTTGAAAAAGCTCCAGGAGCCACTAGGGCGGCGCTAAAGAGCTGCATGCGGCTCTAGAGCCGCGGGTTGCCGACCCCTGGTTTAGACGCAACTTTACAGGCCCAAGTTTTCATCCCATGTTTTTTTTTCTTCCAGTTTGCTCTGTCTTGGCAACCCTTCCAAGGAATCCAAAATGATTCAGTCATTTTCTGGCTGTACTACAACAAACTTTAACAATCTACTAACTGTAAACTCTGAGGTCAGTGCTCTTTAATCCGTGCTGTCAGGAGCCCCAGCCCGGCATGGGTTTAGATGTCCCTCTGCTCCAACACTGATTGGATCAAGAGGGCCTTGTTCTCAGAGTCTACACACGTCTCCCAATGACCCACTAATCTGAGCCGAGTGTGTGAGACCACAGACACTTCTAAAACATGCTGGGCAGTTGGTCCTGAAGACCTGGATTGAAGAACACTGCCTTGGTTTATTAACAACTTCTCAAAGCACTGCATGGTCGGACTCTAGGGGCCAACTCTATGGCCTACCCTAAAGCTGGGCATACACTGTGCGATATTTTAAATCGTATGAGACAGCCCCATCTCACACTGCACAACTAGATCGCAGAGTTCAAAAGTTCAGAGCCCACGATTTATGGTCTCACACTGTACGACCCGATGGTCGGATGCGACCCGTCTGCTCACACTATACGATCATAATCCTTCGGTCGGACCTCTGTGTACTGGAACTCGAGGCCGGTTTTGGGGCAGGGGTAGGCTGTTCCAACCCAAACATGCGTCCTGCCCACCTGATCAAAGGTTATGGGGATCCTTTATTTTTTTATAATTATATATATATATATATATATATATATATATATATATATATATATATATATATATATATATATAAAAAATCCCAAAATATCTGTACCGTTTCTGATTGGGCGGGCACTGCGCATCATTTTTAGACACAACAAAAAAAGCATACCGCAAAAGTTGTGTCTCGGCGGAGGAACCCGACGTCCCAGCAAAATGAGAAGAGAAAAAAGAGGTGTTCCGAACAGCAGACAGCGCACACACTAAAGGCTGATTTATGGTTCTGCGTTACACCAACGCAGAACCTACGGCATAGGGTACGCCGTAAGGCTGATTTATGGTTCCGCGTTACACCAACGCATAGCCTACGGCGCAGGGTACGCGGCGACGCGCACCGTACGTGGAAATTAGGTCTTTTTTTTGCTATTAAAGCATGATTTGTAATGTGAATTTGCAACACTTAAACTACAAATAATAGTTTTTGACGTGACATCAGAGATTGCGCATGCTCTCTGCGAAAGGATGAGGCAAATCGGGTCGTAGCTGCTTCAACTGTGCAATTCCTTCACGAGGAGCGACCAGCATTTCCAACACACTTGATTTTCTTGCAACCTCACGATTTGTGATCGGGAGCTCGTCGTGAGGTGTTAATCTCTTGTCATTACCCCACGTACACTGCACGAGGCACGAGCAACGATTGGGTCAAAATCGGGCCCGATCAAAAAAAAGTCGCACGACTGGAAAATCGTCTCAAAACGAGCCAATAATCGCACAGTGTATGCCCGGCTTGAGAGAAACTGTATGGCGAACCCTAAGACAAACTCTGCGGTCAAACAGTAGGGTCCAACTCGATGGATTACCCTAACATGAACTCTACAGTCAAACAGTAGGGCCCAATTCAAGAGTGGCATCCACTACTGCAAAGATGGACAGAAGGTTTTCTTATTTTTCATTCCTCATTGCAGAATGAAGGAGTCCAAAACACTTTGAAATGTTCTCACAACTAACTATTCAAACTTGAGGCTATGGCCGCCCACCTATCTTGGCGCCCAAATGAAAATGAAGAAAACGGCTGTTTGTGAGTTACGCAAGAACATACAACAAATGCCAAAAATGATTCACCATCTCCGCAGGGGTGTGTGTGTCATATTGTGTTTCGTGTTCAACAATACAAGTGAACCTCTCCATGGATGCCTTGTTGCTATGTGAAAAACCTCTTGCTGGATTCTCGGATAACTCCCCATCGGGATAATCTGGAACGGCACCTCAAAAGAGCGGGTTATCTTCTGTTTGTCGCAGCAGCGAATATCTCTCACTGCTTGTGCAATTCTTCCAACACCAATACTCTGCAATGATGACTTCAACATTTCTATCAGAGTACAACTCTGGGGTCTCCACAAAGCTTCACTTCGCTGCCAGACTGCAGCATTTGCATGTTTCAAACAAACACAATGTGTCAACACTTTACTCCTCCAGTGTCTTTGTTGTACAGCTTTTCAGTGGCAAAGGGAGGGAAAAAAAAACAGCGGATTTGTACTGTTTTTTCAATGTGTACACGGTTCAACATGCATATAAAGAGTTAGGTCAGGTTTGGCTGTTCTGCAAAAAAGTGTCCATGTGTGCATTACTCTAACAGGCAAACACAAACACATGTCAAGTGTGTGTGCATTAGTAGGCAAACCTACCTAATAATGTGGCCAGAGAGTGTATTTTTATTCTCCCACTCCCCTTTTGCTTTATCCCTTCATGGTGGTGTCCACACTAGGGATGCAAATTATCGATTATTTCATTAATTGACAGTTGATAACCTTATCGATCGATCATCGATTAGTTGATAAGCGGCGTTTTTCCCCCATCTGAGATAAAAACATAATTTTTTTTGCTAAAATACAAAGGACATTTTAATGTATTCCTTAATCAAATATTTATTTGATACAAAAGTAACAAAAAGACATTTTTGTACCACAAGGAATATAATATAAAGTGCACTTCAAGGCTATTAGTAGTAGCAGCAGCCATAATAGTGTCATTTGTGTCAAGCAAATTTTAAGTTCTAGTTAAATTTTAAGTTAGAGTTTTGGCAGTGTTCAAAATAAAATTATGAGACCTGCTGTATTGGAGCACATTTTCTTTTAGTTAAAACTGTAGCGGGGACAGATGTTTAGAGAAACCTATGTATGTACCGGGTGAAGGCTGATTTATGGTTCCGCGTTACAACAACGCAGTAATTCAGGCTTTAGGGGAGCATATCGGAGAACAACCAGAAGAATATAGAGTGGATTAAAAATAAAAGTTAAGCACTGAGCTACATGTGTCTCCCATCTGGGCCATTGCAGACTCATTGCCTGAGCATGTTACTAAAACCAAACATATCCGCCGTCTCTTTCTTCTAACTTTATGTGCGCGGCGCAGCGCGTTGTGTCGCATTAAATGTGGTCTGGGCGTAATACCAGCTGGTGAAATTAAACGAAAAAAATAAATAAATAAATAGATTAATTGTAATCGTTAATTTTAATCGGGTAATTTCATAACGGCAATTAATCGAAAATCGATTAATTGTTAACATCCCTAGTCCACACCCGAACAGTGTTTTGTATATTGATCTGGCATTGCTTTCTCCATTAGATGCCCTTCCTGACACAACCCTCCCCCCTTTTCCAGGCTTGGGACCAGCACTATGAATCGCTGAGGAACTGGGGCTCAGCGTCTTGTCCAGGACACTTTGGCCAGTAAAAAAAGCTTTAAACTTTCCAGTTGCAGGTGTACGTCACAGCCACCACACACATGCCGGTACCAAAACTATGATTAAAAACTCATCTTAAAATGGTTTTCCATGCAAATCAAGCAGCTGCAGTCCACGTGGCGCCGTCACCACTGGTAGTTCGGTTCCAGATGATAGTTTTTGTCTAGAATAGATCTGATTCTTTAGTTATCCAGTTAGCTCTTCATGAGTTGGGCAAACAGTTTCCAGTTCTGGATTGTGGAGTGTCGGGATCTTGTGATCTAAGTTGTTAGGTGTGAGGTGGCGATCGGTGCAAACTGGAGACGGCCTTTTCCATGTCTTGGCAACAAACCAAAATCACCTTCAATAATATCCCAAATTATCGGTCTTGTCTGATGCAGGCTGTTCTGTGACACAGCACCAACAAAGAGAAGCTGGGGTATTTTTCAAAAATGTCAGCTCACACTGGACTATTTTTGGCCTGTATGGTTCCTGGCTGGTAAAACAAAAGCTGACAATCACAAACGTTAGAACAACAATTCCATCTCTGCCTGGCTGACAAGTGTCTCCGGAAATGAGGAGTTTGATGATGAAGACGATGAAACGCAGAGCAGGAATCTTTTGAACATGTGAGGAGGTAAAAATAAAGGACTAACAAAGACTTCTGAAAAGTTAACAAGTGTATTTATCAGGATCAATCTTGGACATGGAATAAACAGACAGGAAGTGACCTCACAATACATCAAAAACAGACAAGTTTCATCCTGCATGAAAATGACTGTTGTACAAGAGATGATGATGGGTTTTGTTTATGGCCACATTCATACAGACTGGCATACGTACTGTACACCTAATCTAATACTTTTGAACATACTTCCATAACAGCTAGAGTCCAGAGCTGCTTGCTTCGTAGACTTCCCCAGCTCTCCACTTTGGATCACCGAAAACTCCACCATCGTAGTCGGTCTGAACTTAAATGCATCACCACTGTATGATGCGTCTGCATTATACTTTAAACTGATTTGTTTAACTTCCAATGGTTTTGTGTGATTGAGATACATTATGTTCCTGTCAAGACTGTATGGTCCATTATTTGTTTATCACCTTTAAAGTCCAACTAAATCGGAGCCTTTATTGCAGTTCACTTTTAGACTATTCAAAGCGTGCACTGCCTAAGTGTGCTAAGACCCAGGAGAGTAAAGCTCTCTTAGATTCACCTATGAAGCTAATGAATATTTGTATTATGCCATGCTTTAAAAGATTGAAACTCCTCTTGCACTAAAGGAAAAAAAACAGTGACTCCCAGAAGACTGCAATTTGAGCTAGGCCTTGACTTTAGGTCTCTTATTTTTTATTAAATAATCATCTACAGCACTGTGTTTGCAGCACATTCCACTGTATTTGAATCTTCTGCAGAAACCCGAGGTGAACATTTAACCCTCAGGTGATGAATTATACAACCACTGGAGATGTTTTGCCCTGAAGCGGGCCGTCCTCCCACACAGGAGAAACTGACACAGACAGATGGCGAGAACACCGTCCAGAGCGAAGGTCAATTTTTATTCCTCAGCATATCACTCCATCTCTGTTTGTATTCACCTCTAACAGAGTCACCACAAACACTCAGGCTTACACGGATGTGTCAATACGGCGGGAACCTCAGGAGGCCATGATCCCATCTTGACTCTGGTTGTTGCTGAACTCTGGGGGGGTGTCTACAAATTTCTGAGCAATCATAAAAAACACAATTTTTCACCTGTAAAAAAAAGTAGTAATGAGCACAAGGAGGAGAAGGAAGGAAGGAAGGAAGGAAGGAAGGAAGGAAGGAAGGAAGGAAGGAAGGAAGGAAGGAAGGAAGGAAGGAAGGAAGGAAGGAAGGAAGGAAGGAAGGAAGGAAGGAAGGAAGGAAGGAAGGAAGGAAGGAAGGAAGGAAGGAAGGAAGGAAGGAAGGAAGGAAGGAAGGAAGGAAGGAAGGAAGGAAAGAAAGAAAGAAAGAAAGAAAGAAAGAAAGAAAGAAAGAAAGAAAGAAAGAAAGAAAGAAAGAAAGAAAGAAAGAAAGAAAGAAAGAAAGAAAGAAAGAAAGAAAGAAAGAAAGAAAGAAAGAAAGAAAGAAAGAAAGAAAGAAAGAGAAAGAAAGAGAAAGAAAGAAAGAAAGAAAGAAAGAAAGAAAGAAAGAAAGAAAGAAAGAAAGAAAGAAAGAAAGAAAGAAAGAAAGAAAGAAAGAAAGAAAGAAAGAAAGAAAGAAAGAAAGAAAGAAAGAAGGATAAATTCCCATTGATGACAATTTGTGTAACAAACATGGTGGATCTGAGAGCGAGATAGATTTATAGCTGAAAAGGTGGAGTTGAATTGGTATTTTTTAATCGTTATCGGGATAAATGCCGGAAATTATCGTGATACATTTTTTAGTCCATACCGCCCATCCCTACTCGGAATGGACCGTTTGTTGACCGCACAAAGACCTGAAAGTCGTCTTTGACAGATAAAGGAGTTCCAGCGCCAGATTACATCCACTCGAGTGTTGGAGGAATGGAGCCTGAGTCACAGTGAGGTGTAAAAATAATGTAATCTATGCTGTATCTTTGCTTTCACAGGGACAGAATGTATATATGTGTCTAAAACGCAGAGACACCACAGCTTTCACAACGTTGGCACCAACATGCAACTGGAGCGGGTCAGGAGAGATAAAACACCGAACACGGGCTTTAAAGCCGGACGATCAGAAACTCTGGCCCTGAAGGAGCTGCTTCCATCTTGAACCAAAGCCACGAGGTCAGTGAAGGAGGAAAACGGGTTTGCATTTCATTGGCTCAGGTTAATTGCACAGGTGCTAAACGAATGAAGGAGTGAGAGACCAGATAAGGGCTGCTGAACCCCAGACACCATCTCAAGTCAAAACCAAACTTTTCTGATTCTTTCCTCTCACCATTTTTATCTCATCCTCACCTGTTCTTATAAGCCTTTCTAAACCATATGAAGTGCCTGATGTCTCCCCTGAAGGCTTTTTCCCTCTTGTATCTCTTGAATCTTGACCTCCCAACGAGCCGCTGCTGTTCCTCGTACACCTCTTTTCCTCGTATCAACTCCTTAGAATCTGAAGTGAAAGCCTTCCTCCTTTCTTTCTCATCTTTTCAAATTCACACTTATGTTCTTACCGTCTCCCTGTTCTTACCGACTTAATTCTTTTTTTTTTTTCAATTTTTATCCCCGATTTTTTTCCCATTTTTTCATCACCCAGTGCTCTACAGTCCAGGGGCCTCATTTAAAATGGACTGCGTAGGAGTCATACTAAAAGTGCACGTACGCTCAAAAGCCGAAAATGCCGGGCGCAAAAAAAAAAATCCGGATCAATAAAACCATGTGCACGCAGATTTGCACGCAACGTTCCTTTATGAATCACAGACCTGCGCAGCTGAATCCGCCTCTAATCCCGCCCTCTACACGCCCATAAATGCATATGGATGAGCCTACTGAGCATGCGCAGTGGCTTCCTCCAGCCTGTTTGGCGTCAGAATGAATTAGAAGTAGCAGCCACCGTAACACTGACTTTCACGGAGACCTAGATGTTGTAGATGATGTGGAGGACAGGAAAACCACATTATTTGGTGGTCACAGTAAAAGTTAGAATAAGTATATAAATAGTATACAATAAAATAAAGCGAGTGAGTGGCAGCACGCCGTTGCTGCGCTAAACGCTGTGAGTTCCCCGGCGCAACAGGGGGGACACACGTCCCCCCGTCTTTTCAAAATCATGTTTTTATTCCCTTACTTTTTACAGTTTAAAAACTAACGGTAGGCTCAGCCTTAAATTGCAAATTATCAAGACACTGTATAAGCGATACGAGAACGGCCCCGCAGCCCCGCTCCCACCTCCGCTCCCCCTCCTCCTCCCCCGTCTCCCCTCAGAGCTGCTCAGGGCGGGTTTATGGTTCTGCGTTACACCAACGCAGAGCCTACGGCGTAGGTGCGCGTCGCCGCGTACCCTACGCCGTAGGCTCTGCGTCGTTTTAACGCGGGACCCTAATTTAGGCACCATACACCTGCACGTAAAGGTTTCGCGCCCGCGTAAAACTCATATATATGAAAAAAAATCTGAGTCCCTTTAGGGGCTCCGTGGGGCTCCCTAAACGCAGCCCCTCATTTGTTCTGTCCTAAAGCGCTGGGTGAAGGAGGTTCCCCGCGTGTCTGGAGCTGCAGCTCCAGCAGCAACAGAGTCCTGACTGACTGAGCTTCACACACAGAGGGACACGATCAGCGCTATTTTATTTTATTATTTTATTATTTTAAGTCTGATATATGTTGTGATGTGTGATGACATTATTAAGAGTATGACATGAATCTGGCTTCATTTCACCACCTCAATCCCTGCGTCGCCAGTTCCCCGTGTCTTAAGTAAATTCTTACGGGAGGGTCCGAGTTGCCGTAAAGATAAGCAGATTTTTTGGTTAGTTTTTTCTTTTTAGATCCGAGGATTTGCGTAGAAGGTGGCTTCCGCAACTTTCAGGCGCTTTTTCTGCGCAAGCAAGCTTTATAGATGAGGCCCCTGGGCATTTCCATCCTCTACCAACCCCGGGAGGGCCCTGCACTGAGCTCAGGTCTCCTCCTTAACCTGAGGAGTGAGCAGGCCGCATCTTTTCACCAGACAGGGTGGGGTTTCTCTGGCCGGACGTAGCGCGTGGAAGGATCACGTTATTCCGGCCAGATCCTCCCCCACCCCATCTGGCGTCCGGGCTGGCCAGAGGGGGCATGTATAGCCCAGGACTGTGTGCATGTTTTTGTGAGGGTAGTTCACATTGCTACCCAAGGGAACACGGGGAGAACATGAAAGGCCCTTTCACCAACCCCACCCAGGGTGGGGGAACTAACACGCACTTCAGCGCCCACAGTGTCCCTGGCGGGAATTGAACCCAGGACCTTCTTGCTGTGAGACGGCTGCATTACCAGCTGCGCCACCGTGCCCCTGTCCAACTTAATTCTTAAACCGTTAATGCATTACTTCTGTTGACATGTCACTCTCTTGCACGGCTTTTCTTGAGGAGTGCCACAGGGCGCTGTGTTGCGACCCACATATTTTATTTTTTACATAAATGAATTATGCAAAGTGTCAAATGTTGTAAAGTTAATTTTCTTTGCAGATGACACCAATATGTTGTGTTCTTTCACTGATCTTCAGCTGCTTGCTCAGCAGATAAAAACAGAGTTAGGAAACATGAAGATATGGTTTGATGAAAATAAAATGATTTCATAAAATTAAAATGACAAAATTGATAGCATTTGGAAATTGTAGAACTAATTCATGCAGCAACATGAAGCTGGATGGGGTGAATACTGAAAGAGTGAGTGAAATCAAATTTTTAGGTGCAATAATAAACAAAGTTTGAAATCACACTATAGTTATGTTAATATTAATAAACAAAGGAAAACATGGTCTAGACTCTAGATTATAAATCACTGCGTACCCTACTGCTCGTGACTCCTGTTTATCATAGACCAGTTTATTTCACTTACTGTGCACTGTCTGTGGTAGGGAGTTATTCATGAGGCAGCATTTAGGAATCATACTTATTCTTTATTTTTACATCTAAATTAAAACAGAAATATCTCATGGAGTTGCATGCATTATAAATCATTGTTAAAGCTAAACATAGTCTGTTGCCTGTTAATGGCAAAACGTTCTGAATGTCATGAAGGTGTGCACGGGGATAAAAAAGTTTTGCATGTTTCTGCTCTTGGGGTGAAAATGTGGAATAGTTTAAATGTGGAGTTCAAGAAATGTCTAAACATAAAAACAATACAAAAGAAGGATGTGATTCTAACAATGTATAATAATGAAGACGGTTGACTTTTGCCAGGTGTTTAACAAGAAAAGAGGGATTAATACTTCTGAGCAGCGTTTTCTAATATTTGATTTGCACAGAAGCACTTTTAAAAAAAGATAATTTATTACAGAGGCAATAGTAAGGAAACATTTAAATATTTAAATACTGAGACTCTGGGATTTAATAAGTCTCCTTTTCAGGCATGTATGTTGTTTGACTTCATATACTCAACTTAAACACAGAACAATACTGTGATATATTATTTGCTAATATAAAACATATCCCTGATATATGAAAGCATAGCGCTGCAGAAGCCTGTCAGTAGCAGCTGTAAAACAGTATGTTTTCGGTCTTAAACAAGAGACAAGTGAATGTCATGCGTAATGTTTACTGCAACAACAGCAGCAACATTATCTCAGCATGCTAGTGGCCGGCTGCTTGTTTACGTAACAAAAACTGTGTATCATACATCCCTGCCTTAATTAATCAGCTTTGCTCTGTTTGCATGATTTGTTTCTTATTTACGTTGGCATTTGACTTGAAAAACAGCTTGAGACATTTATTTTATTCTTGTCATTTTTTACGTTTTTATCGAAAGGTGCTTTGTGATTTTATCTGCGAAAAGCACTATAGAAATAAAGATTGATTTATTGATTTGTGGAAAAACAAATCCAGATTTTTTGGGCCATCCAAATTTGGGTAAAGGGGCGGGGTTTGACTGGGTGTGGCACAAACTTTCTTTCCGTCCTCGCTGCAGCGATGCAGAAGTGTGGTGCACGCTGTGCTGATGCAGAGCACACTGACATCCTGACGGACGCTGTGCCCCGTATCTCCAAAGCTCCCTGAAAAGGATGGAAGGAACTGAAAGGTGGTGGTGGACTCGGCGTGATAACTTTGACTGCAGTTCAGGGTTGAGGGAGAATTGTTTATGTCCTTTTCCAGCAGCCAGCAGTGTCAAATTAACACAATGGCTGTTAAACTCATAACCCAATTTACATAATGGAAAATGGACCCTGAATTAGCACATGGAGCACATTCCCATCCAGAGAGGGCCGTTAGTGGCTGGCGGATATTAAAAGCCTGAGCTATGTGTGTTTGGGATAATAACACAGGTTCCATCAATGATGAGGCTGAACTCGGGGTGATTAGCAGCAGCGATAACGAGACCGCTGAAGACGGATGAGGCACCGAGGAGGTTTACATAAGTCCAGCCCATAGTTTATAACATTACACTTGTAAAGATTTTACTTTTTTGTGTTGATGTAGGAAAATGACGACGTCTTAGCGGTTCCGCTAATTAAACACATCTTTCTTCTCGCATATTTTCCTTGGGGTCTTTGTCGATCAGGTCTTCTCACTGGTTTGGTTTCTGTCAGAATATATTCACTCATATCAAACAAGGTTTAGTAACAATAGCTTATCTATACCGTCCTCCCGAACCTCAAGTCACCAATTCAACATTACTTACAGAGGCTAGGGCTGGGCGATATGGACCAAAAGTCATATCTCGATATTTTCTAGCTGAATGGCGATACTCGATATATATCTCGATATTTTTTCTGTGCCTTAATTGGGGTTTCCCCCAAAGCATTATAGCATAGCATCTCTGTTAGCTTCATTTTTTTCTGAGGCAAACCCTTAAAAAAACAGTCAGTTTTAATACAAAGCCTCGTGCCAAATGTCAAACAGGTTCATTTATTAACAGAGGTCTGCACAATATCAAAATGTATAAAACAAATGAAATAAAAATAAACTGCCTGCATATATAGAATAAAAATGCTTCTTGAATAAAATAAAACAAATATCCCTTTCCTGCATAACAATTAAATTAAAATACACTGTGCAATTAATACAATGTAGACAGTAACAGGCAGACTTTTCCACTGAGGTTGACAGTTGTGCAAATAACAAAACATTTGTGCAAATCTCAAATAAAACATTCAAGTCAATTTGTCACAAAATAAGCTATATCAAAATCATAAAAAAAAAAAATGTAAAAAAAAAAAAAAAAGATTTTTTTTTTTTTTTTAAATCGATATAAACGATATTGTCTCGTACCATATCGTGTTTGAAAATATATCGATATATATTAAAATCTCGATATATCGCCCAGCCCTAATAGAGGCCCCAAGCTCTGGTCTGACTTAAACTCTTCACTGAGGTCCACCTCCTCCCAATGCATTTTCAAAAAAAACCTAAAGGAATTTTTACTTTCCACAGGAACCTAATTTACTTTCTCTACTCAACCTTTAATTTTATCGACCTTTAATTATATATTCTTTCTCATTGTTCTGCTTTTGTCACATTTTTTGTTCTTTCTTTGTGTTTTTTACTATTAGTTGTTTCAAATCACAGGAACGGTGATCAGGATGAGTGGACTGGACACGTGTACAAACATACATGCTATCTGGACTGTGAAGGATGAAATTAGACAAATTGCTATGTGGTAAACTATGTATCTTACTGAATTGTGTTGTTGATGTGATCATGAATCTTACATAGAACGGGGCGGGACTTTGATAAGCGTCAGCTTCTCCCGTACCCTTTTCGTCATGTGTTGAGTATGCAATGTATAATGTTCTGGAGATGAAATGTGTCTATATAAACATGCCGAAATAAAAAAAAAAAAAAAAAAAAAAAAAAAGTACTTGAATTCCTGTTGCTATTGATCTTTGTCTTTTGTTGTTGTTTAGCTCATGCATGCTGTCTGCTTGTCCTTTGTTTTGTTTTTTTGACAGGGGTGGAACCTTGTACAAGTTCGCTATAGAACTTTGTTCCCTCCTTGCGCAGTGCTTCATGCATCTTTTTGTGCTAAATTAATAAACTCTAAACTCTAAATATCTGAGGACACGGTTTCCTCCAAGAAACGGATGGTTGAGCTGAAGTCGGCCTCAGCTAAACGGGTTCAGAGGTCATGGGGTTTGTTCGTCATTGAAGGAAGGTCGGGTGAAATAAAAGGTTGGATGTGAGACATGAAAACGTACCATGAGGGTTGCAAAACTGACACTAGAGCCGCAGACACGGTCTCACGGACGGTTAATTTTATTTTATTCAATAACTTCGTCTCAACAAATCTACAGGTCTGTCACGCCCTAACTTTTCCTAAATATGTGTTTTATATTCTCTGAAGTTTTGCACATTTTAAAATAAAATGACATGAGTTCTGAGCACTTATTCCTCGGACCGCCACGCTGGTTAGCTACGTTTCATTTTCCCAGGTTGATGCATATATGCCTCTTTCATTTCATCCTTGTTTTCCTTATATCGAGCTGTTTAACCTGATCTGGAGAGGGGAAGAGGGAGAGAAGCGAGAAGATCGCCATCATACATATCAGATTTGGAAATCTAGCAAACAAGGACAAGGACAGACAGAGGAGGAAAGGAAAAAAGATAGAGGAAAAGGAATACTGTTCACTGGAGAAGAAACTTTGAAACTTTTCCAAGAAATAAGCGAAGGGGAGTGATGGAGAAGTTTCACACTCCAGTGATGAGAAACGCTGAGGAAAAACTCAGCTGACACAGCTGTCAGACCTAGACTGTCCATGCAAGGCAGCGAGGGCTTCTACACAGACATTATTTTTTGCGGATACAAATTGATTTAGTAGCCTGAATATCTGAAATTACCGCCACGGATAAAGAATTACACGGCGTTCCTCTGAACAGCACAACCTGCGGCGGCAAAAGCGGACCGGCTGATGTCCAGCTCAGCGCCGACATCACTACTATAAAAAGATTTACAACTACAATTATTATAAAAACACCCACTCCAAGTCAGGAATTACATAAATTATAATACTATAAGCCCGATAAATCTGGACGGAACCAAGAACACACACAGTCTTCTGGGTGCGGCCTGTTTTAAGGTTATTTGTTCAAACCATTTCGGGAGGAGCTGCTGCCCTCAACATATTTGATATATTCTGAAACTTCATATTTTTCCCTTCACGGCATAATCCGTAATAAATTTCAAATCAGAAATGAAATAATTAGTCGTGATTACTTCAGACCCCCACATGCAGACGGAGACAGACAAAAAAATGAAGGAGAAGAAGTGTTGGCACCAATTTTTCTACCTCAACAACTGATTTCTGTGAGACGGACCAAAGAAAATCCAGATGGTTCTTTCACTCGTCTGCCCTGATGTTTTGTTTGTCTATATTTCTCTCCATGGTGCACATACTGTATATAACTAGAGGAACACTAGTTAGAATAATAATGCCTGAAAACAAAAGTGAAAGGCATGAATTGATAATGAGACGACAGCCTGCATCAGAAATTCTGCAAGGATTATTAATTCATGAACCAAACACGGATGCCCTGGATGAAGAGCAGAAAAACAAAGTTTAGACACTCAGATTTTTTGGGTTATCTGTTTGGCTCTTGTGTCTGCGGATCACAGTTTGTTTAAAGAAGAAATCTGTAACAAATGAGACCACCGAACACTTCCATGATCATCCGTCTGTGCAGCCGGCGAGAGGTTCGACCTGGACGATAACCATCTGGACATAAAGTACGCCTTTTCATTACATGACTCCAGCGTGGCGGGGATCACGACAATATGCCGCTACAAGCAGGAAGAGGACCGTCATGCATCACTGGTGGTGAAGCTGACTCACTGAGATACAGGCCGGCGTGCCGGAGGGGACAGACGGGAGACAGGAATTACAGTTGAGACCCAACCTGAGCAGCTACAGGTCACTCAACCTCCCGCTTCTTCAGCCGCAACATTTTACCTTGAGGGGAGTTTCTAAAGTTTCTCAAGGCTACAAAGGGCTTGTGCGTTTGTGCTTGTGACATCATTTCCAGTCTTGGAGATCGATTCAAATGTCAAGAATCGATGATTCCGATTCTTAAGATTCAGAATCGATCATTAAGATTTGATTCGATACGATCCAATCCAATGTAATCTTTTCCCACATTCCTTTTTTTTTCCATTTTCGGTCCCTTTCAGTTTTTAATATTTGAAAATTTGGTTTTTAGCATTTTATGCAAATGTAACCCCAAGACAGTATATAAAGTAGGGCTGGGCGATATATCGAGATTTTAATATATATCGATATATTTTCAAACACGATATGGTACGAGACAATATCGTTTATATCGATTTTAAAAAATTATTATTTTTTTTTTTTTTATTATTTTTTTTTTTAATGATTTTGATATAGCTTATTTTGTGACAAATTGACTTGAATGTTTTATTTGAGATTTGCACAAATGTTTTGTTATTTGCACAACTGTCAACCTCAGTGGAAAAGTCTGCCTGTTACTGTCTACATTGTATTAATTGCAGTGTATTTTAATTTAATTGTTATGCAGGAAAGGGATATTTGTTTTATTTTATTCAAGAAGCATTTTTATTCTATATATGCAGGCAGTTTATTTTTATTTCATTTGTTTTATACATTTTGATATTGTGCAGACCTCTGTTAAAGGTACCTGTGTGACATTTGGCACGAGGCTTTGTATTAAAACTGACTGTTTTTTTAAGAGTTTGCCTCAGAAAAAAATGAAGCTAACAGAGATGCTAACAGAGATGCTATGCTATAATGCTTTGGGGGAAACCCCAATTAAGGCACAGAAAAAATATCGAGATATATATCGAGTATCGCCATTCAGCTAGAAAATATCGAGATATGACTTTTGGTCCATATCCCAGCCCTAATATAAAGTAATTACAAATAGACAAATTATGCAATTATAACTGAAAACTTTAATGTTTTCATACCTTTAAACATATTTAAAGGCAAAAACATGGCACCAGTTATTCTCGTGTCCAACAAAAAATTCCTTTTTTGGGCATAAACAAAAAAATACCAAAAGTTGTAATGTATTGATGAAAAAAAAAAAATCAATCTTTACACATACTTTTTAATTAATATGAGAATATGAGAATCAATTTAGAATCAGAAATTCATCCAACACAATCACTTCCTGTCATAATTTCCAGTGCAAATGGCCATCTCTTGCAGCTCCTTTGCATCACTTCACCGCCTCTCTAAAATGATGTGCAGTATTTGAAAACTGGAAGTGGAAGCTGCGACGCGAGCCTCAACAATGACCTCGGCGCTGCTCGTTGTTTGTGCACCTGTCAATCACACGCTCACACACACACACACTCCCACAAACGCTCTGTTATTCAGGCAGTCCTCCCTGCCTCTCAGACATCGCCTTCACAGGCAGCTCTCTTTTTTAAAGTTTAACCTTCACCACCGATTTGTTCCCATTTCAGGGAGCAAACTTGTGCACGTCCTTGTTTTTCATGGTTCAGTGAAGCAACAATAAAATGGGATTTGCCACTGAAGTAGTGAGGAAAATATACCCTACAAACTTTAGAGCTTTGTCAAAAATAATGCTGGTGTTGATAATGCCACGAGCTGCATGAATATCCCCAACATGTGATGCTTTATGCACACGCACACACACACACACACACGCACACACACACACACACACACACACACGGAAGCATCCAGGCATGAACACAAACTGAATCCCAGAAGGGAGTCAGATTGTTTTGACCCTGCTGAAAATGTCCACATCTAGTGTGTGTGTGTGTGTGTGTGTGTGTGTGTGTGTGTGTGTGTGTGTGTGTGTGTGTGTGTGTGTGTGTGTGTGTGTGTGTGTGTGTGTGTGTGTGTGTGTGTGCCACTAAGATGACAGAGGCAGGACACCAATGTGGAGGGGATCCAGCATCGTTACCGTGGAAACATTCTGACTTCTGTCTGCAGCAAACACATCGAACTCCTAAAGATTTCCCTGGACACTGAATTAGAAACAGACCAACAACACGGCCACGAAGACGTCAACTAGGGATGTTAATAATTAATCGATTTTCGATTAATTGCCGTTATGAAATTACCCGATTAAAATTAACGATTACAATTAATCTTTTTTTTTTTTTTTTTTTTTTTTAATTTTTTTTTTTTTTTTTTTTTTTTTTTTTTCTCTTTATCCCGGTTTTTTCCCCATTTTATCACCCAGTGCTCCTACCTAACAGTCCTGTGCATTGCTCCCTCTACCAACCCCGGTAGGGCCCTGCACTGAGCTCAGGTCTCCTCCTTAACCTGAGGAGTGAGCAGGCCGCATCTTTTCACCAGACAGGGTGGGGCTTCTCCGGCCGAACGTAGTGCGTGGAAGGATCACGTTATTCCGGCCGGATCCTCCCCACCCCATCTGGCGCCCCGGTTGGCCAGAGGGGGCATGTATAGCCCAGGACTGTTGCATGTTTTTGTGAGGGTAGCTCCCATTAGCTACCCAGGGGAACACGGGGAGAACATGCAAACTCTTCTCTAAACATCTGTCCCCGCTACAGTTTTAACTAAAAGAAAATGTGCTCCAATACAGCAGGTCTCATCATTTTATTTTGAACACTGCCAAAACTCTAACTTAAAACGTAACTAGAACTTAAAATTAGCTTGACACAAATGACACTATTATGGCTGCTGCTACTACTAATAGCCTTGAAGTGCACTTTATATTATATTCCTTGTGGTACAAAAATGTCTTTTTGTTACTTTTGTATCAAATAAATATTTGATTAAGGAATACATTAAAATGTCCTTTGTATTTTATATAAGCAAAAAAAATTATGTTTGTATCTCAGATGGGGGAAAAAACGCCGCTTATCAACTAATCGATGATCGATCGATAAGGTTATCAACTATCAATTAATGAAATAATCGATAATTTGCATCCCTAACGTCAACAACAACAACAACCAGAAGATAAATAAAATAATTCATGAGCCAGTTGGAGTAAAAAGGTGCAGACCCACATCAGCAGTTTCCAGCTGCTTTTAAACTGGATGAAGCCGCCTGAACACCTGAGCTTCACCCCACCGACCAGTTTCCCCGCCGCCTCTGGGCCTAGTCTTGTTCACCTCCCATTCATTACCCAGCTATAGTACTGGCACCGTCTTTGTGGACCAAACATGATCCAAAGGTCAGGAACTAGGAATGGGTGATATTTTACCGTTCACGATATACCGTCAAAAAAATTGATGACGTTTTTGTGTAAAACCGGATTTAAAGAAGGAAGGAAGGAAGAAAGAAAGGAGGGAAGGAAGATGGAGGGAGGAAGGAAATGAGCCAGAAAGAAAGAAAGAAAGAAAGAAAGAAAGAAAGAAAGAAAGAAAGAAAGAAAGAAAGAAAGAAAGAAAGAAAGAAAGAAAGAAAGAAAGAAAGAAAGAAAGAGAGAGAGAGAGAGAGAGAGAAAGAAAGAAAGAAAGAAAGAAAGAAAGAAAGAAAGAAAGAAAGAAAGAAAGAAAGAAAGAAAGAAAGAAAGAAAGAAAGAAAGAAAGAAAGAAAGAAAGAAAGAAAGAAAGAAAGAAAGAAAGAAAGAAAGAAAGAAAAATTCCCGTTGATGACAAACATTTCGGATCTGAGAGCGAGATAGATTCATAGTTAAAAAGATGGAGTTGAATTGGTATTTTTTTTATCGTCATTTTTATCGTTATCAGGATAAATGCCAGAAATTATCGTGATACATTTTTTAGTCCATACCGCCCATCCCTATCAGGAACTGGGCCAAAGACGGGTTCTGGGAGGTGTTATAGGGACCAGAACTGTTCTGATCTGATCAGAAACGGCCTAAAGGCTCGGATTCAGAAGAAAAGATGTGGCCGAGTCTTTGGACACCACTCACTGCAAGCCAACACCTCCAACACCGCCAACAACGTTAAGATCAAACATGAGACTATCACACGGCCCATTTCTGAAGCACACAGCTTATCTTGCTCCAGTATTCAGGAGCATGACGACCTTCTAGATCAGAGGTTCTCAACTAGTCTGAAAAGCCACGACCCAAATTATGAAAACTTAAACAATGAAAAGTTTAAACCTCAAATTGTACAGAACTGACGCAAAATAAATGAGTGCATTAACGGAAAAGTAGTTCCAAAAAAGCCTAGAAATATTTAGCTTTAGCTGACTACCCACTAATTGAATATACAATATAACAAGCAGTGTACTGGTGAAGCTATTCAATCACCGAATCAAGATTATAAAGCTGATGTAGCAATCAAAACATCATTATTAACAGATTCAGTTGGTGTTGTCCTGCAAAATACATGAATTAACTGAGAAAGATTCAAAAAGCTTTACCTGAGAGCTTTCCCTTTACCTGCGGAAAAGGCCTGCGACCCACTAACTGTAACTGTGATTAAGCCTATCTCATCTCTATATAATCAAGCCTTAAAAATAATGGATAAAAATCACTGTCACATATTGAAACAGTACAACATGCTTAGTTTTGATAATTTCTTAAAGTTTTCTACACTCAAACTGGTTTTTAAGTGTCTACAGAACCTAGCACCAGATGTTTTATGTAAGTTAGTTAGCAGGCAGAATAGTGGTAGGATCACCAGGGGAACAACAAGTGGTAACTGTAAGGTTGAACGCCGTAAGACCTCCTTTGGGCAGTCAGCGTTTTCTCAAATGTGGAACACACTGCCAACTGAGATAAAAACAACTCAAGATTTTAAGGTTTTTACTAAAAATGTCAAAGACTGGTTGAAGCAAAATCAGAAATGTACGCATTTTTAATCACCTGTAACTAGGGGTGGGCAAAAATATCGATATTGCAATATATCGCGATACTTTTCCAGCCGATTCAATATCGATATTCAAAATTTGAATATCGATTTTTTTTTTTTTTTTTTTTATCCCCGATTTTGTTCCCATTATATCACCCAGTGCTCCTACCTAAGTGACAGTCCTGGGCATTGCCACTCTCTACCAACCCTGGGAGGGCCCTGCACTGAGCTCAGGTTTTATTTCACGTTTTATTTCATTTTATAATTTATTTTTTATATAACACAATTGCCTGTCCTTAAAAAATGAAAAATAATGGACAGAGGTTTATTTATTTATGGATTTATATCTATACTGACTGATCACTGTGCCTGTCCTTGGTTTTAGTTCCATCTTTCTTGTGTTTATTATCATTTGCCACATAATTAAAGCAACCTCATACTAAATTTAATGTTAATTTCATATGATGTAAATAATATGAAAAACATATACAAATATGTTGTTACTTTAGCTTGTATAGTTATAATAAAACATTGTTTTGACTCAGTTTGTCCCATGAATTGTCACTATAATCTGATGAACGTGCAACTCGGATTTTAAGATCCATCACTACCATCTGATGTACATATATACAACTTGGATTTTAAGATGTGTAATGCATTTTTACATTTTTCGGTGAACTATGTAGAATATAATAATCGGGATATCGCATAATCGGGATATCGCAATGTGTATCGTATCGTGGCTCAAGTATCGTGATGCGTATCGTATCGTGAGGTCCTTCCCAATACCCACCCCTACCTGTAACCGCTAATAGGGTGCTCTCTTGCAAGCTGAGAATTGTAAATAGGATATAGCTTTGCATGTTGAAAATTGAATGTATTTTTGTATTCTTTTTCTCCTTTCTTTCGTTTTCTTTTACTAAAAGCCTAACTAGGGACAGGAGATGGAAACTAGCAATAGCTATAATCTCTGTATGCAGAACATCAGTCACATTGGCTTGTTTGTAATGAGTGAATGTGACCACATGTAAACCTGCATTGTCCCTATTAAATAAAATAAATTAAATTAAACTAAAGATGGGTCCACGACCCACTTTTGGGTCCCGACCCACCAGTTGAGAATCACTGTTCTAGATCACAGTTCAGACGGTGGAAAAAGCCTCCATAAAGAACCAGTTGAAGCACTTTGAGCAGGAGGACCAGCCGGTGCTGAACCCGGAGAACCGGGAGAGAGGTGTCATAATATCGGATGTGGTTGACGATTTTGATGCCAAAGCCAAAGGCAGAGGCAGGAAACGGAGAGAACCTTCACCATGAAAGGATGCTGATTACCGTCCTCAACATGAACAAGTGCTTCCATCTCTCCTCCAGGGGGTTTGTTTGTTCTCCTCCAGCCACAGACTTGCATATGGTGGTTAAACGGATTCATTGGTGGCGAAGCCGCATCATTTCATCCCAGCGGTGCTCCACGACTGCAGTCAATGATCATTAAGCTGGCAATTATCTTCTTTAATAATCCATCGATTGTCCCGCGTCTAAAAGCCCTGGTCCACTTAGCAAGTACCGGGTCTGAGACGTCTTCACTTGTAATTCATTTTCACTTCAGGCCTTAATGTGTCATAAAGTCCAGATAGCAATGGTGTGAAGGAATGAAATGGAACCCAGAGACACATTTTCTTCAGCAGGATACAACACATCGATAACACGCTCACATCTCTTCGCTCGGGCTATTTAAACCTCCACTTCTCTCACAAATCCGAGAGCAGACTGATTACAGATTTTCCCTCCGTGCTGGATCGATGGTTCTGTCATGAACAAACTTTCACACTGCCAGAGTGGTGCAGACGGGATGTTTTGATCACCTGACAGATGCTTTTACCACCACATGCACCGTGTTATGATGGACTGAAATCCATATCTCATGTTTCATTTAATTATTTGAAAGCCTACCTGGAGAATTAGCTCTTGAAAGTGGATTACTGCTATAAACTTCAGCCAGAGCCAATCACGCACACTCGCCCAGTGTTTGACAGCTTCAATTAGATAAATGTGAGGGTTCTGTGCTGCTTCCACGGCTGCTCGCCGTCAGTAATGAGCCTCTGCACCCAGGCGACCTGATACGAGTCCAGTACCTGAGAGGGAGCAGGACTTGTGTGGACCAGAACCCGGAGCAGGATATTATTGGATTGTAAGACAGGAAATGATGGTTTTTAGCTAAAAGTGTGCAGTGTGACTCCAGGAGCATCATCAAGTGTCTCTTTGGGCTTAAAAAAGCCCCAAACTGTCAATTATACTAAACTAAATGGTTTTGTTGCGTAATTCCAGCGAGTGAACCAAAGTGGGACCACCAGGACTAACGAGAGGACTGACGAGAGTCTAGAAGCGCTGTCGACGGAGAAACCATTGCAGAACCACAGTTACACAGCTTCCTCATCGGCGGCGGGACTCTACCTATCTTTTATGGCCAGCTTTTTATTTTTTGTATTTTTTTGTTAATGCGTTAACGACGCGTTAACTTAACGTTCTTTTAACCGCTGTCAATTTTTTTAACGAAGGGGATATTTTTTGAGCCTTTTATTTTCCTCCATATGAGGTTAGACATAATTACATGGAAAATTTAACTGACCAATGCACTTCTTTTACAATGTTCGTGATGCATATGGTTCATTGTTTTACATTGAGCTGCTTAAAAAAAACAAGGAATCTTAAGTTAGTCTTTACAAGTGTAAAGTTGGGACTACATTGTGTTTTTATTTATGAAGGAACGTTACATTCATGTCAAAAGCTTTTTTTTTGGAATGTTGAATAAACATTGGCATAAAGCAGCATATTTGCCCTTTTTCATGTTGTTAACAGTATTAAAAAACATTTAAAAAAATACCTTGAGGTAATTTAGAACCCAAAATGTGTGAATAAATTTGCAATTAATATGCGATTAATCGCAGTTAATTACAGAAATCATGGATTAATTAAGATTAAAAATTTTAATCGTTGGCCAGCACTAATATATATATATATATATTTCCTTTTTTAATTTTTGTATTTTTGAATTTATTTATTTATGTTATTTTTATTTTTATCTTTATTTTTAATATCTTTTCATCTTTATATGAGTGTTTGGTTTTGGGGTGGTTTATTTGTATATGACAGTGCTGTGTGAGTGAGATGGAGATGTCAGTTTCCCTGAGGGAACCTCCCAACGAGATTAATAAAGTCATCTGAATCTGAATATAAAGCAGCAGCATGATTTTATTTTTCATTTACGCAGGTTTTTATCCGACAGGATAGCAAATCCCAACAGGTGTTGAGCATTTACAGAAGTGATGAGCGTCATAGATGATTAGTAAATGAGCCATTAACACCGGCTCCACTGGCTGTTTATCTTTCCACATTAACTTGCTTGGATTTAAACTCCATAAATAACCTTTTGGTGGGAGCGTAGTACCGAGTACTAGCAGAGTACACACAGCATTCAGGCCGCAGCAGAACAAAGGTAACAGACCAGTAGGAATCAAGAAATAAAACCAATCCAGCAATTATCCATTTAAGTTCCAACCAAATCAGATTCATTATAATCACTTATCGAAATGTTGCAGGAATAAATACAGTACTCGAGTTGATGGGGGATGGCATCCCCCCTGAAATAAAAACGGTCCAAATCATCCCCCCTGTAAAACTGCCATCCCCCCTTTCCATCTTATGTCATTTCATCAATGAATGTGGTTTTACTGCTATTTCAACATTTAGAGTCATCACCAGAAAAATAACACCAGAAAAATAACTTATTTGACAATTTTCACCTGTTTCAAGTCAATTTTCACTTGAAATAAGTAGACAAATCTGCCAGTGGGACAAGATTTATCTTCTCATTACAAGCAAAAAAATAATTGTTCCACTGGCAGATTTTTCTACTTATTTCAAGTGAAAATCTACTTGAAAAAGGTGAAAATTGTTGTTTTTTTCCAGTGATGAGTCTTGTTTTAAGTGTAATGAGATTTTTTTTTACTAAAATGAGACATTTTAACTAGAAATAAGACAAATATTCTTGTTAAGATTTTGAGTTTTTGCAGTGATCCATGTTACTTATCCTGTGAAGGACAGAGTCATATTGATAAGTTCAGAAAACTGTTTTTTATTGTTGTGTTTTGATGTATTTGATGTAAGCCCAGTGGATATTTAAAGCTTACAGAAGGCTGCATTTAACTGCTGCTATGTCATTCCTGCAGTATTTCTGCAGCTGTTTTGGTCACTGCTATTATTTGTAATATATTATATTATTTGTAATCAGCACAAATTATCTGTCCCCATATGATAAAATCCACCATCCCCCCTGATTGTTTTTTACAACTCTAGTACTGAATAAATAACGTACAAAAATATCGGTCCAAGCCTTAAATTCATCGACAGCAGTCGGTGAAATCTTCCAGACGACATTTCCTCAAAGCTCACACACACGCGCACGCACGCGCTTTTCTAATAAATGTTACCAAGCGAACAAACTGCACCAAGTGTCAACTGTCATTTAAAAAAACACTCAAACAACAAAGACCTGAGACTGGCACTCCTCCCTTTGTTATCTTCACATCATCCTCTTCTTCACCTCCACCCCTCCTCCTGTCCTTTCATTGATCCGTCCAGCTGATTTGCTGCCAGCGGCTTTGACAGGTTGCTTTGTTGGGGCTCCGGGTACGATGGCCCGCATTTATTTATGCCTTCCTCCGTCCACAGCCTGCGCCGCTGCCAGGAGGGCTGACGACGACCACATTTGTACATTAAACAATCTAATCTAGTTCCTCTAAACCTCCCAACGCCCCCCTCCCACAAGTACTGGACCTTCAGGAAATTTACATACAGCCAGACATCCACACCAAAAAAAACCCAACACAAACATACAAATACCGTATTTTCTGGACTATAAGCCGCTATTTTTTTCATAGGTCTTCAACCATGCGGCTTATACCTATTCTGTGGATTTTTCTTCCACCGCTCGGGGCGCTCTAACCGGAATTAAAATCAAAACTAAGACAAAATAAATGCAAAGGTACAAACATGTACATCATTTACAGTTCAAAATCGTTCTGTACATGTAGTAAATATCTAATCTAACAACATAAATATCTGCGGCTTGCATATATTTTTTTTTTTTTTTTTTTTAAATAGAGCGGATGCGGCTTGTATATCTTTTTTAATTATTTTTTTAGAAAGAGAGCGGATGCACTGCAAAAACTCAAAATCTTAACAAGAATATTTGTCTTGTTTCTAGTTAAAATGTCTAATTTTTAGTAAAAAAATCTCATTACAAGACTCATCACTGGAAAAAACAACAATTTTCACATGTTTCAAGTAGATTGAGGTGAAAATTGTCAAATAAGTTATTTTTCTGGTAATGACTGGTATTTTCTCATTACAAGCAAAAAAATCTTGTTCCACTGGCAGATTTTTCTACTTATTTTAAGTGAAAATCTACTTGAAAAAGGTGAAAATTGTTGTTTTTTCCAGGGATGAGTCTTGTTTTAAGTGTAATGAGATTTTTTTTACTAAAAATGAGACATTTTAACTAGAAATAAGACAAATATTCCTGGTAAGATTTTGAGTTTTTGCAGTTTTGCAGTTTTTGCAGTGTGCGGCTTATAGTCCAGAAAATACGGTAAGTGTGTGTAACATTTGGTTTACCTAGATACAGTATATTAGTGCAATAAAAAATAAATAAAATTGCGACAAATTACAGTTGACTTTTGCACTTGTTGATCAGGCCGACTTGCCACATCTCATTGTCTTAATGTTTTTCAATGTTACTGTATTTATATTTATTGTACATATTTACTGTATTATTATGCAATTTTACATAACGTTGTTTTTTGCTTCTAGCACTCCTCTTCCCCTCTCCCTTCAAAGTGCTTATGCTCTTTGTTCAGGCTGCATTTGTAAATAAGAATTTGTTCTTAAATTGCTTGCCTGGGTAAATAAAGGTTAAATAAAACAAAATAAAATAAATAAAATGAGTAGCTGCCTTCTACAAAGGAAATAAATGGCTGCCAAATGGCATAACATTTTCCGGTGGATCAGTAGAAACTGTATCCTCATTGCTTTATGTTATATGTATATTGTCCAGGTGCAACTTTTAGGACGTGGGAATATGAGATTAACTCTCTAAAACCTGTGTAAGGATTTAAATTCACACAAATGAAAAACTTCCGGAGGAGTTAAACCCTCAAACTCTTGCAGGGTTCAGTTGTCCGGAGTAGTTCACACTTGTCTCTGTTTTTATTCCTATGCGATAGGGCTGGGCGATATATCAAAATTTTAATATATATCGATATATTTTCAAACGCGATATGGTACGAGACAATATCGTTTATATCGATATAGCTTTCTTTTTTTTATTTTTTATTTTGATATAGCTTATTTTGTGACAAATTGACTTGAATGTTTTATTTGAGATTTGCACAAATGTTTTGTTATTTGCACAACTGTCAACCTCAGTGGAAAAGTCTGCCTGTTACTGTCTACATTGTATTAATTGCATAGTGTATTTTAATTTAATTGTTATGCAGGAAAGGGGTATTTGTTTTATTTTATTCAAGAAGCATTTTTATTCTATATATGCAGGCAGTTTATTTTTATTTCATTTGTTTTATACATTTTGATATTGTGCAGACCTCTGTTAATAAAGGAACCTGTGTGACATTTGGCATGAGGCTTTGTATTAAAACTGACTGTTTTTTTAAGGGTTAAAAAAAATGAAGCTAACAGAGATGCTATGCTATAATGCTTTGGGGGAAACCCCAATTATGTCACAGAAAAAATATCGATATATATATCAAGTATCGCCATTCAGCTAGAAAATATGGAGATATGACTTTTGGTCCATATCGCCCAGCCCTACTACGCGATGGTACAGATTCCTGATGACTGGTCTCCTACAGCTCCTGCTCCGGCCCTAACCCGCCTGGACTGACTATGGAGAACCTGAGCCTGCGCTGGTTTCCTCAGAGACCGGTCTGGAAGTATTCCCTCAGACACAATAAAAAAAAACACAGAAATGGTGAAAAGTGTTGTTTTGCTGGGGAAGTTGGACAGACCTCGACGACAGCGTTCTCAGGTAAAGTTCAGCCAGCCAGCTGGAGGCTGAGGTTGACGCGGCGGCGGCACGTCCACCTGTCCGACCCGCCGGCGACACCCGCCGTCGTCCTGCCTCGCTTAAGGTCAGCTCAGCCGCTCTGGCAGCTTGGCATTTCCGTGATTAGACGCTCATTCTCTGCAGCAGACGGCTGTGAGCCCCCTGCTCCGTCCCCCGCGGTCCGGTCAGCATCACCTGACCCCCGCGGCGCTGCGACTTGTCATTTATCAAACCAGAGCTGGTAGCAGCCGGTGAGCAGCTCCACAGAGTGATGGAGTCCATGTTCTGCTCTGTCAGAAGTGACGGAGCAGAACTTCCATGAAATCAGCAGTTTTCCGCTCCGACTTCCTCGAGAGCGTGCTGCCCCCCCCTCTCTGTTCAACACAGAGGCCTGACTCTGCAGTTCTCCGTTAGCGGCGCTCTGATTTAGCTTTCCACCCTCAGCTGAGTCGGGTTTCTGAGAACCATCGATACCTCGCAGCTGGAGCGAAAACTTGTTTTAAAAATAAATAATCAAGCAACAAAGAAAAGGAGTTTTCTGGAATCTGCTCAATGCTTCCAGACGGCTCCAGCATCCTTTCAAAATAAAAGCTTAAAAATATCTACATAAATGAACATGATCCTAAGTGCTGGAAGCAAGGCGTGAAACCAGCGCTGGTGAGGTTCAGAAAAAAGATCCCAAACACGGCAACCGTGCAGCTTCCAATGACTTCTGAACATAATGATGAATACGTTGATTCCACCGGATAGCCGGTCCTGAAGGAATTTAATCTTGAACCAAATTCAACTGTTTTTACCAGAAATCTTCGATGCATTTGTCAGTCATGTTGAGGTAAATGTTGGGTATCCAACCCCGGAACAATGTTTGCTGTGAACCACAGAAGGTTACGACCGAATCCTTGAGAGGCCGAACCCAGCAAAGGACGGAGGAACCGAACGCCACGGATCCGGCCTTCAGAGAGCTTTGTCAACTTGGTTCCTGTCATCTAGCAACATCGCACACTAGGGATGGGCGGTATGGACTAAAAAATGTATCACGATAATTTCTGGCATTTATCCCGATAACGATAAAAATGACGATAAAAAAAAAACCAATTCAACTCCACTTTTTTAACTATAATCTATATGTTACACAAAAAACTCATCAACCAGAATTTATCTTTCTTTCTTTCTTTCTGGCTCATTTCTTTCTTTCTTTCTTTCTTTCTTTCTTTCTTTCTTTCTTTCTTTCTTTCTTTCTTTCTTTCTTTCTTTCTTTCTTTCTTTCTTTCTTTCTTTCTTTCTTTCTTTCTTTCTTTCTTTCTTTCTTTCTTTCTTTCTTTCTTTCTTTCTTTCTTTCTTTCTTTCTTTCTTTCTTTCTTTCTTTCTTTCTTTCTTTCTTTCTTTCTTTCTGGCTCATTTCTTTCTTTCTTTCTTTCTTTCTGGCTCATTTCTTTCTGGCTCATTTCTTTCTTTCTTTCTTTCTTTCTTTCTGGCTCCTTTCTTTCTTTCTTTCTTTCTTTCAGGCTCCTTTCTTTCTTTCTTTCTTTCTTTCTGGCTCATTTCTTTCTTTCTTTCTTTCTTTCTTTCTTTCTTTCTTTCTTTCTTTCTTTCTTTCTTTCTTTCTTTCTTTCTTTCTTTCTTTCTTTCTTTCTTTCTTTCTTTCTTTCTTTCTTTCTTTCTTTCTTTCTTTCTTTCTTTCTTTCTTTCTTCTTTCTTTCTTTCTTTCTTTCTGGCTCATTTCTTTCTTTCTTTCTGGCTCATTTCTTTCTTTCTTTCTTTCTTTCTTTCTGGCTCATTTCTTTCTTTCTTTCTTTCTTTCTTTCTGGCTCCTTTCTTTCTTTCTTTCTTTCTTTCAGGCTCCTTTCTTTCTTTCTTTCTGGCTCATTTCTTTCTTTCTTTCTTTCTTTCTGGCTCATTTCTTCTTTCTTTCTCTTCTTTCTTCTCTTCTTTTCCTTTCTTCTTTCTTTCTTTCTCTTTCTTTCTGGCTCATTTCTTTCTTTCTTTCTTTCTTTCTTTCTTTCTTTCTTTCTTTCTGGCTCATTTCTTTCTTTCTTTCTTTCTTTCTTTCTTTCTTTCTGGCTCATTTCTTTCTTTCTGGCTCATTTCTTTCTTTCTTTCTTTCTTTCTTTCTTTCTTTCTTTCTTTCTTTCTTTCTTTCTTTCTTTCTTTCTTTCTTTCTTTCTTTCTTTCTTTCTTTCTTTCTTTCTTTCTTTCTTTCTTTCTTTCTTTCTTTCTTTCTTTCTTTCTTTCTTTCTTTCAGGCTCATTTCTTTCTTTCTTTCTTTCTTTCAGGCTCATTTCTTTCTTTCTTTCTTTCTTTCTTTCTTTCTTTCTTTCTTTCTTTCTTTCTTTCTTTCTTTCTTTCTTTCTTTCTTTCTTTCTTTCTTTCTTTCTTTCTTTCTTTCTTTCTTTCTTTCTTTCTTTCTTTCTTTCTTTCTTTCTTTCTTTCTTTCTTTCAGGCTCATTTCCTTCCTTCCTCCATCTTCCTTCCTTCCTTCCTTCTTTAAATCCGGCTTTACACAAAAACGTCATCAACGGGAATTTATCATTTTTACCGCAACATGACAAATTCTTACCGTGAGGAATTTTTTTGACGGTATATCGTGAACGGTAAAATATCGCCCATTCCTATCGCACACTCACGTTTGTCTCATAAACGCCCTTTTAAATATTGTTTAGTTAGTTAGACGACCTAAGATCCAGCGGTTTCAGACACTGCAGGGAGAAGTCTTAGAAGTGGGACACTTCAGGTGATGCAATCAGCCCTCCGCAGAATCGTTGGAGGATAAACTGCTTTTATACTTCGTCCTGTCCAAACTGCGGTTAGTTTGTAATCCAGAGTAGAAATGAATAAACTACGTAGATCACATACAGTTGCATAACTGAAGATTTCAGTGGTGCATCAAAGTTTTTGTTTTAATTTGTTTAATATTCCTCACACTTCCCGTCTACACACCTTGCTCTTGTTATGAATAAAGCATCAGGAGATCTGGGAGGTTTGAGCATGACGTTAAAGGCATTGTTTGAATGTGAGAAGTCACCGAGCCTGAAGCAGAAAGGCTTAAATCCCTTCACTCATCCAGCAGCTGTAACGAGTTCAGGGCCCGTGGTCCTGTCAGGCTTTACAACCAAAAACACAAATCAGCCTCCTAATAAAACCCATTTCAGGGGCAAAGAGTTGGCCGTTAACCCCGAACACGGTCCCAACCATGAACCGATGCCCCGCGCCGACGCTCCACCTCCGCCAAGCCTCGTTTCACCCTCAGCGCGGGTCGCGGCGCTGCGGCCGCCCACAGCACACCGCTCGCTCCGGTGTGAACGTGGTGATAATTGGCTTTCCATCCACTTCAGTCGCTGAGCCAAGCGCCGGCGGGTCGCTCCGCCAGCCACCTGTGGTGCATTATGGTCGGCACTCAGCTGTAATAAGAGCTAATCCTCTGTGATGAGCCCTGCCCGCGGCCTGCCATCAGTGTGCATCCACCACCCAGGCTGGTCCAGTGATGGAGGGACGATCCGACCTGTCAAAGGTGGAGCGCCGCCGACGAGGGAGGGGCGGCCCTGAAACTGGACAGGAGGCTGGTTGCGTCTCGCTCCACGGCTGCATCCTCAGGAGGCCCGGTGTTGTAGAGAGATTGCAAATCAGGCAAGAAAAGACCAACACAACATCTGTCCAACAAGCAAAAACGAGGCAACGAAAGTCCCTGAGGAGTTTCTGAGCAGCTAAAACCTGCAGGACGACTGATGCTGCTGCAGAATGAGATGTCTCACTCACAGTAGTGTTGTTTCTGTTAGCCTGTTTCAGTTTAAGTTTGAGTCTAGTCTTTGGGTCAAGCTATCATTTTAGTTTTTATTAGTTTTAGTCACGTTCATTCTCCTTTTAGTCGTGTCAAGTTTCAGACGACTAAAAATCTGAGCATTTTAGTCTTATTTTAGTCAGAATTGTCCAGGACCATTTTAGTCTAGTTTTAGTCAAAGATTGTATTTAGCCAAACCCATTTTACAATTCAAACAAGGTTATATCTTATTATTATATTATTGTTACCTTATAGACTCAAGAATACATTCATTCCAGATACAGAAGACTCTAATTTGAGTTTACAACATATTTATTTTTCCGCATTTCTCCGACTTTTTCAACGACACATTGGGTTTTCTTTTCCACGTCTATGTAGGAAAGTGTATCCAAAGATGGATCTTCTTCTTCTTCTCCCCCCCAGAGAAGATCCCTGCGTTTCTCTCTGTAACTTTGTTTTTAATTGACGTGAACCTAGAGCTCTGCGTTAACGGCATCAGCCTCTAACTCTGCAGCTGCATCTTCTGGATCTGATTCCCCGCTGCAGCGACTGGGATTGAGGACGTGACGTCACCAGCAGCAGAACTAAACCAGAGGAAACTACTGAAAACATGGACATTAAGGATCTTTGTTAGAACATTTCGTCTCATTTTGGTCAACGAAAATGAAGACACATTTTAGCAGAGTTTTTATTTTGTAATCTACATTTTAGTCTCGTTTTTATTCCTCTACGATATTGCATTATATATTTAATTATCGTTATCGTCACATGACCAGCATTTTCGTTGCGTATCGTCTAATTTTCCTCAGGTGATAAAGGTTCGTTGACGACGATATTTAGTCATAATTTTCGTTGACGAAAGCAACTTTACTCCACAGAGGTGGAGGCTGACACCCAGCCGCGGTGCGTTCAACCAGCTCTGTCTCCACTAACAGATTTATTATTAGTTGGACGGCTTTGACAGACTTAGAAGAGGTTCAGGGCGTCAGTACGTCAGACTGGGACACATTCAACAGAAGAAAACTCGATTATTTTCAATCCAACACTGACAACATCAAATAGTCAGAGAGAGATTTTCCCAGTTTGGATTGGATGGCAGTAACATCTCCGAAAAGTTGCCACGTGAACAACACAAAGGTTGTGATCAGAATGAAGAAGAGACTAAAGAAGATCAAGTCGGACACAGCTCATCAGGAGATGTTCTGAACCACTCGGTCAACAATTTCATGATAAAGTTCCTCAGCAAAGACACGACGGTGTGAGTAACAACAACAACACTGAGGACAGATTCGTCCATGAAAATGCAAGTTGAAGCTCTGTCATCCTAACATGATGCAGAAACACCACCATCTTTCCTGGACTGCAGCCGGAGGTAGAAACAGACGCTCCCATCCTGACTTCTTCAGGGAACCTCTCAGCCAATCAAAGCTCAGCCACAAACTTATGGAGCTAGAACAGTCTCATAATTCGCAAATGCACACACCGTTTCACAAATGCACAGGACGAAATTCACAAATGCACACACCGTTTCACAAATGCACAGGACAAAGTCGTGTTTTATCCACTGCTCTGCGTCCCCCACGTGGGGTGCGCTCTTATGATTGGCTGAAACAAAGGAAGACATCTGAATGGTTGCAGATCCTTCCGTGTTAAAAAAAACATATTTGTGGATCGAGTCATGTCAGAGGAGTCTCAAAAGTCACACACAAATCCAGCGCAGCTCACAGACAAAAAAACGTTTGTAAATCAGGTTATATTTGTGTGTGCATCAAAAATACATTTGTATATCTTGTCCTACGCACGTGTGAATTGTTCTGTGCATTTGTGAAACTTGTCCTGTGCATTTGTGAAATGGTGTGTGCATTTGTGAATTTTGTCCTGTGCATTTGTGAAACGGTGTGTGCATTTGTGAATTTTGTCCTGTGCATTTGTGAAACGGTGTGTGCATTTGTGAATTTTGTCCTGTGCATTTGTGAATTTTGTCCTGTGCATTTGTGAAACGGTGTGTGCATTTGTGAATTTTGTCCTGTGCATTTGTGAAACGGTGTGTGCATTTGTGAATTTTGTCCTGTGCATTTGTGAAACGGTGTGTGCATTTATGAATTTTGTCCTGTGCATTTGTGAAGCGGTGTGTGCATTTGTGAATTATGAGACTGTTCAAAGCTCCATACAAACTGGATCCGTAACTAAACATTCACGTAACACGTCATCTGTTCTGCTTTCTGACTAAAACATGGTTGATAATATAAACAACTGGGTGAGCAACAATATTGCTGGAGACAGTGTGGGCAGTGCCAACCACTCTCACATTTTCTGGTCATGTAAGAAAATACAAGCATTTTGGGATGGGATCCTAAGAGCCACGGAGAAAGTTTTGGGATATGGGATTCCTAAAGATCCCCGAGTTATTTACTTAGGACTGATACCAGAGGATGTAATAAATAAAGAGGACATATACATTTTTAATGTGCGGTCTCTTGCGGCTAAGAAAGCCATTACAAGAAATTGGCTGAAGATGGAGTCACCTGGACTGAGCCAATGGTTGGACATTGTAGAAGAAATACGATCAATGGAACAAATTACTTACAGCCTACGACTTAAAACAGAGATGTACTTAGCAAGATTTACAAAATAGCATAAGACAGTAGTGCCCCCCCGCCCCTGTTTTCTTGTATTGTCGTATACCTGTTTTTGTTGTTGTTTTTCTATTATGTCTGAAAATTGAAAAATAAAGTTTAAAAAAAAAAACATGGTTGATAATATCTGCAGCTAGGGATGGGCGGTATGGACTAAAAAAATTATCACAATAAATTCTGGTATTTATCCTGATAACGATAAAAATTACGATAAAAAAAAAATACCAATTCAACTCCACCTTTTTAACTATAAATCTATCACCACATTCAGTCTTTGGAGCCAAATCACTGCTCTAAAAGATACTAAATGATACTAAACGTTCTGTCTTGCTCATTTCTGTCTTTCTTTCTTTCTTTCTTTCTTTCTTTCTTTCTTTCTTTCTGTCTTTCTTGCTCATTTCTGTCTTTCTTTCTTTCTTTCTTTCTTGCTAATTTCTGTCTCTTTCTTTCTTTCTTGCTCATTTCTTTCTTTCATTTCTGTCTTTCTTTCTTTCTTGCTCATTTCTTTCTTTCTTTCTCATTTCTGTCTTTCTTGCTAATTTCTGTCTCTTTTTTTCTTTCTTGCTCATTTCTTTCTTTCATTTTCATTTCTGTCTTTCTTGCTCATTTCTGTCTTTCTTTCTTGCTCATTTCTGTCTTTCTTTCTTTCTTTCTGGCTCATTTCCTTCCTTCCTTCATTCCTTCCTTCCTTCCTTCCTTCTTTTTTTCCTTCCTTCCTTCTTTCCTTCCTTCCTTCCTTCCTTTACGTACGTTGTGCGTGGATTTAACACAGAACCATAAATCAGATTTACACAAAAACTTCATCAACGGGAATTTATCGTTTTTACCACGAGATGAAAAATTCTTATCGGTAGGAATTTTTTTGACGGTATATCGTGAACGGTAAAATATCGCCCATTCCTATCTGCAGCTCACTTTTGGGAAGCAGCCGTCCTCCAGGAGTGATCATGTCTGCGTGTGAAGAATGTGCGCTCGTCCACTCGCCGGTGGAGGACGGGCGGCCCGAGCCGCGCTCGATGAAACGCAACACTGAACTGCAGAAACAAATCTCTTCTCAAAGCTGCAGATGTCAAATGTCAGGCGCTCAGGGACGCGAGGGAGGAGGGAAAGTGAGCGAGCACAGCCCTCCGACACGTCGACAGACAGCATCCCCAGCGCCACCTCCGTCACCCTGACAGCTTTATTAGTTCATGTCGGAGTGGCGCACGGTAAATATGTCAGGCGGCGTTGACTGGCGGCGTTTGAGGCGATGTTTCCACCCAGGCACTTCACGCAACGACACGGACAACAAGTTCATCATCAGAGCTTTAGTTAAAGGAGTTGCTGGAGGTCACGGGGGTCACGCAGCAACTCAGCGGGGGTATCCTTCAACCTTTTTACCTATCAAAACTCATCCATGATGGAAAGCAGCAGCATTAAGCTCTAAAATGAAACTCTGATTGTTTGTCACGCTGCGCTCCCAGAGGTTTGATCCGTCCTGATGGGAAATAACAATCAGAGCGCTGCTCCCCGACAACCAGTACTCGAATTGAGGGGGGATGAGGGGGGATGGCATCCCCCCTGAAATAAAAACGGTCAAAATCATCCCCCCTGTAAAACTGCCATCCCCCCTTTCCATCCCTTATGTCATTTCATCAATGAATGTTGTTTTACTGCTATTTCAACATTTAGAGTCATCACCAGAAAAATAACACCAGAAAAATAACTTATTTGACAATTTTCACCTGTTTCAAGTAAATTTTCACTTGAAATAAGTAGAAAAATCTGCCAGTGGAACAAGATTTATCTTCTTATTACAAGCAAAAAAAATATTGTTCCCCTGGCAGATTTTTCTACTTATTTCAAGTGAAAATCTACTTGAAAAAGGTGAAAATTGTTGTTTTTTTCCAGTGATGAGTCCTGTTTTAAGTGTAATGAGATTTTTTTTACTAAAATGAGACATTTTAACTATAATAAGACACATATTCTTATATTGAGTTTTTGCAGTGATCCATTTTACTTATCCTGTGAAGGACAGAATCATATTGATAAGTTCAGAAAAGTGTTTTTTATTGTTGTGTTTTGATGTATTTGATGTAAGCCCAGTGGATATTTAAAGCTTACAGAAGGCTGCATTTAACTGCTGCTATGTCATTCCTGCAGTATTTCTGCAGGTGTTTTGGTCAGTGCTATTATTTGTAATATATTATATTATTTGTAATGAGCACAAATTATCTGTCCCCATATGATCAAATCCACCATCCCCCCTGATCTTTTTTTACAACTCGAGTACTGGATACAACGCCTCGTTTCCATTCAGCGGGAGCAGAGTTAGCTGGCTCGTTTTGGAGGGAGGATGAAAACAATGCAGCAGTTCGGACCGGAGGCTCGCCACATCGCCGATGCCGCTGCTCCAGCTGAGGGAGTCCTGACCTTTCTGCAGAAACCTGAGACATGAGTCCACACATGTCCACAGATGACGTGGAAGGGGTACAGGGACCAGTGTGCATCCTTGAGAAGCAAAGATGGGAACTCAAGCGGAGCAGAGCCACTGTTTCTCCACAGCTGAGGTGGTTAGGATGCTCCTTCCTCTGACCGTCCGGTCAAACAGGGTTATACTGTTTTTTTTCCCCAACCAAACCCATGCACAAGGACATTATATAGTCATGAATATTAAATATTCATGCTGCAAAGTTTGTGTGAATGTCATAACATTAAAAAATATATTTCTATTATTGCATGGCCTTTACTTGTGTCACTGCAGTGTTTTGGGTGAAAATTCCAATATTATCAACAAATTGGTAGACTTTTATTTGTGTATTTATTTGTTTTTTAAAAGTAAGCTAAAATCATATATACTTCATTGGATTAATAATTACCTATAAGCCTACAATAACTATTTGCAAGTGCAAACAGGGATTTTTTTCCCCCTCCCATAATGGAAAATATGACAATTTGCTTTGTGGGTGAGTCAAAAGATGTTGTCCTGTTTGAAATCTTTAGATCCATGATATCGGTGACAAAAACTTCCTGGTGAGTGGAAGTACTAGCTGCAGAAAACCAGAATAGCCAATTATCCAATTATAGTTTTAGTACATTTGGCCATTAAAGATAAGCTTGTAAGAATTAAGCTCAAAAATTCTCATTAAGACAAAAAAATCTGAAGATATTTCCTAAAGTTAGTCTTAGGAAACTAAATACATAGAGATCATCGTAGGTACGAGTTACTTCAGTGAATACTACACTTTAACAGCTTGCAGGTCAAACACTTCACAGAAGTGCACAGGTGCAGAAGAATTACCGGACAGGTTCAAGTCTCTGGGAGACCAGAAACTCCTGCACGACGAGAAGGAAAAGTGCCTGCAGGTAAATTCTGCTGCTGGTGTTTTTATTCCACGTCCACAACAACAACAACAACAAGGAGACAGCGGCACCGATGTGACAGCCGACGTCTCTGGGGACGACCTGAGAGCTGGTTAACAACCTGGCAGTTCTCCCCAGCAACAGGTCAGAGGTCACGTTCACGCGTGTCATTTACTGCTCTGCTTTAAAGGCGGCGAGTCCCGACCAATCAGACGGGGGAACGGGACGAGCGCTGTGTGCCGAGTACGTGTTCACCAGACTGCGAGCTGCTTATGTTGGGGATGAATAATGGATGGGCTTGTAGTAATTATTAATCCTGCTTACAGCTGCAGTTTGGTGCCGTGGAGCGCAGGGACGGCTGCGAGCGGGACGCAACTCTGGGGAGCTCGACGGAGACGAAACCCGACAGGCAGCATTAACTGTTACCACGCCGACATGGAAGAAACAGTTTAAAACTCCAGAAACGACACCGGCGCACGCATGACGTGTGTATTCCCACCGCACATCTCATCAGGGACGAGTTCTCCTGCAAAGATGTCAATGTCACCGTTTCATGACATCACACGGGCCAAAACTGCTTAAGAAGAAAAAAAGGTGTCAAATTAGCGTCAGATTAGGATGGTATTCACATCAGGACTTTGCACAGAAATTAAGAGTTTAAAAATACTTTATCATTTACGAAGTTGGAGTCAATTATCTGGCTCCGCCCCCAAAAACCCGCTGCTGAACACTGAAATTATAGCTGTTGTACTCTTCTGGTGTTAAATATTTCATCAAGAGCGGCAGGCTGTTTCATTCTTTCAACAAATTACATAACGCGTCTCCCTCAAACGGAACTTGTTGCAGTATAAAGCTGCTTTCACATAAAGGGCGCACAGCGGCAGCCGCCGCCGGCTTTCCCATTCATTGTGTATGTGCTGCCTCCGCGCAGGGTCTGCCGCCGAGGTCAGCGGCGCGCAAGTGGACGCATGCCGCCGGGTTGCCGCGGCAGCAAGGCGCAAAGCAGCTTTCACCTAGAACGCGGTTTGCGCCGCGCACACCGCCGGGGTGGGCGCAGACTCAGCGCAGAGCAGGGCGCGCTCTGCTACCTGAAAAAAGTTTCATAACCATATATTGATAAATGATTCAATTGATCCTGATATGAGGCATGGAAATGCTATATTTTATTTTAAATTAACATTTTATTGTTAAAAGAGCAAAAGAATATCACATTTCTACCACTTTTAAACACACCAGGTATGTCCAAATTCTGGGAGATTTCTCTCCACTTTTGTCCCTTTTTATTGATGTCCCGATAGGCCTGCAGTTTCATCCCACACTCCTCACACAGACTCACAGCCAAAATCATTCTTTCTTCCATCTTGATCGTCTCTGATCTACAAGCTGCAACTTTTCTTTTCTCCCTCCAGCACCTTCTCTCCTATTGGACACCGCCGAGATGCCGTCACAGGGCACACGGTGAAATTAAAACATTTTCAATTTGCAGCGGCAGCTTGGGCCGTCTTGCGCTCTTGCTGCCGTGGCAACCCGGCGGCAACCCGGCGGCAACCCGGCGGTGTGCGCCCTGTTGCGTCCCGCCGACCTCGGTGCAAAGCCCTGCACCCTTGCGCAGCAATGAATAGGAAAACGGCGCCAAACCGGAAAAACTTTTTTTCGGTCGCCAAGCAACTTGCAACGAATATGCGCGCTGCTCTGCGCCGAGTCTGCGCCCACTCGCCGCTGACTCTGCTCCCACCTGCGCCACCCCAGCGGTGTTGCCGCGTTCTGTGTGAAAGTAGCTTAAATCAATAAGGAAATGCACAGAAATGAGCTCAACAGAAAAAAAATATCAGTTCAACTTGGAAAGATGGAATGACGCCGTTTCACATCACAAGAGCCAAAACTTCTTTAAAAAAAATTAAAAAGGTGTCAAATTAGCGCCAGATTAGGATGTAATTCACATCAGGACTTTAACATCTGACAATTAGGGTTGTTCTCCTCTGGTGTTAAATATTTCATCTGCAGTATAAATCAATGAGGAAAGGCACACAAATCAGTTCCACTTGGAAAGATGGAACCGGGGCTAGGACGGTAATGTTTAAAAACCTCCAGAGACCGCCACTAACACACGGTGACGTTGTGTTTGTAGCTACTGCCACATCCGCATGGAGACAGCTGGCAGCTCCACATCCAGGGTGCAGAGACGCTCCTTCACAGTAACATGTTCAACATTAGAGCTTTACGTTACGGTTCTGGTCTGCAGGTTTAATCTGGACCCCAGGACATGTTTCTCACCATGTTTTGGTGGAACCAACTCCTGATCCCGAGCTTGTCCATCTTATCTACCAGTGACATCACACTCCCTCTAATTATGGAGAGAAAAAAACGGTCCAAACGTCGTCCTTCTTCGTCCAAACCATCGTAGACAAGAGTTCAGAGGAGCTGGAGAGATCAGGAGAAAAGCTGAAGCACCAAAGTGCTCCACCTCCAATTTACATCCTGATTTCTGGTTCTTAGGTCTGACCTGCAGACTCTGATAGTCGATTCCATGAATTACGATCAACCAGTGTAAAACTGCAGAGGTTGCAGGCTATGTTCATCTGTGTCCTCTTGTTCAGCTTCATACCCAAGGACCAGATCAGAAGTAAGTTTTTTCAAGGTTTGGATTAAATCTGTTGTCTCTCCTTGACATCTACCGACCCGAAAGTGAAAGTGAATGCAGTGAAGAAAAGAAGGTTTTCACATGAATGTCTGAAACCGGTGGAGTGTTTTCATCACACCGACTCTGATCGGAGAGGAGAGGGAGGTCATCATCTAAAGCAAAACCTTGAGTTTTAAACCAGAACAGCATCTCCGATGGGATTTACAATTAATCATGGTTGTTGGTAGGGCTGGGCGATATATCGAGATTTTAATATATATCGATATATTTTCAAACACGATATGGTACGAGACAATATCGTTTATATCGATTTAAAAATTTTTTTTTTTTTTTTTTTTACATTTTTTTTTGAATGATTTTGATATAGCTTATTTTTTTTTGTTTTATTTGAGATTTGCACAAATGTTTTGTTATTTGCACAACTGGCAACCTCAGTGGAAAAGTCTGCCTGTTACTGTCTACATTGTATTAATTGTACAGTGTATTTTAATTTAATTGTTATGCAGGAAAGGGATATTTGTTTTATTTTATTCAAGAAGCATTTTTATTCTATATATGCAGGCAGTTTATTTTTATTTCATTTGTTTTATACATTTTGATATTGTGCAGACCTCTGTTAATAAAGGAACCTGTGTGACATTTGGCACGAGGCTTTGTATTAAAACTGACTGTTTTTTTAAGGGTTTGCCTCAGAAAAAAATGAAGCTAACAGAGATGCTATGCTATAATGCTTTGGGGGAAACCCCAATTATGGCACAGAAAAAATATCGAGATATATATCGAGTATCGCCATTCAGCTAGAAAATATCGAGATATGACTTTTGGTCCATATCGCCCAGCCCTAGTTGTTGGTCCACCTTCAGTCTATTTCTGACCGACATGATCAGCCTTCAGTTTCTCGTATGAGCGCAAGGCAGCGCAAAGCAGCGCAAAGCAGCGATGGTGCAGCGTGACGCTGCATTTCAGACGAGGTGCTGCAGAGCACCGGCGGACTGAGATTCAGGTCCTCGGGAGGAGAGCAGGTGCAGCCAATCCCTCCATTAGTTTCCAGTTTAAACACAATCACGGCCAAAAGGCCCGCAGCGGCTAATCTGCAATTAGACGACAATTAGCAAACTCCATCTGCTGCTGAAACGCCGGGCAAAAGTCTCTGCAGATTCTCTGCTTTTTTTTGTTTTTCCCCAAATTATGAGCAGGTATTTTAAATTTGAAGGATGATGTCAGACTCACAACATTTCAAGATTTTATACCCTTTAAGACTAAGTGTATTTTGTTTAAAGAGTCATACATTTTGTATATCAAATCAAATCGATCTTTATTTGTATAGCGCTTTTCGTGCAAATATAAAATGCAACACAAAGTGCTTTACATAAAACGCTAAACATAAAACTTGTGAATGCCCCCATGAGGAAAACACTGGAGCTAAAAGAAAGCAGGATAAAACTAAAATCCTAAAAGCAAGACATGCTAAAACAAGCATAAGAACAACTTAAAACCATAAAACATGTGTTAAAACAACAAGAATAGCTAGTTAAAACAAGGGTATACAAGAAAGACTAAAAGGAATCAGCTAAAAGCCAAATTAAAAAGGTGAGTCTTGAGCCTGCTTTCCAAAGCATCATCAGTCTCTGCGGCCATATGAAAGTCCGATGAAGGGACGGCGGGTTAAAAGCGGCACGATGAGCCGTAGAAGCCATTTCGGGGTTTTCTTTGATGATTCAGGATCAATACAGAGAAATAAAAGGTAAACGTGTGCTTTGGGTGTCACAGGATGATCACTGAGGATACCTGGAAGTTTACAGCAACAGTAACTGGAACAGCGCTGGCAGGAAATGACAGCTGACAAGATGTAGTCACTGCACGCGAGGCTCAATGTCTCCCAGACATCAGCGGGGGATCACTCGGCAGAAGAGCAGCGATTAAGACAAAAGGAAAATGAAAGGAAGGAGTGTTTCAGTCCTCAATGTTTCCATGTAAAATTTTGCAGAAACACTAATTCAGCAGGGAAGAGGAAAAGAAGGCAAAAAAAACTGCGTTTCATTCCTGCATCTGTGTGACTCATATTCGCTTCGGGCTGTGCAGAGAAAATCACAAATTCATTTAAACAAAAAGAGCTCAACAACCCCCCCCAAATGCTCAAAAACAACACAAAAGCCTCTTCAAGAAAAATCCTAATCATTGTTCATGCTCCTCAGATAAAGGCTGCCAACGAGCGCTGAAAGCAGGCGGGATCTGGCCTCCGGCTAAAGCCGCCGTCTGCTGCGACGCTGGGAAACAAGGTGCTGAACATCAGACTGCTTTTAAGAATGCTGTAAGCTTGTGTGTTGTGTTGTGCATCAACGCCACGCCACAATAACGGCTACAGCGCCGCAGAAGCCTTCAGTTTGTTTTCCTTTTCATTTAAATTTTATTCATTTCCATCGATCCTTTCAGACTTGTTTTATTTGTAGATTTTTATGGAGCCAAATCACGGCCAAAAGTTTTGCTAATTTGAAAATAAAATTGTAATTGAATAATAATAATAATAATAATAATAATAATACATTTTATTTATATAGCGCTTTTCAGGGCACTCAAAGACGCTTTACATTAAAACAAAACACATAATACAATTTACAATTACACAGGACAGTACATAAGGACACAACATGAAACAGGACATTAATCACACATTAAAAGCAGTTCTGTAAAGGTGAGTTTTGAGATGGGATTTGAATGCTGGGAGGTCTGTACAGTCACGGATGTTTTTGGGGAGGGAGTTTGAAAAACTGAGAAAAGATTTGAACCTGAAAATTCAAGTTTTGATCATGAACTTATTTTTTTACAGTTTCAATTTTTTTTTTCAGTGTCAGATTTTTTTTTCAGTTTCAGATCTTTTTTTTCAGTTTCACATCTTTTTTTTCAGTTTCAGTTGAATTTTCAGGTTCAAATCTTAGTTTTTTCCATTACAATTTTATTTTCAAATTAGCAAAACTTTTGGCCTTGATTTGGCTCCATAGATTTTCAGTTGTTGTGCAGTTTGTGAAATTATCTGGGTGCCGGCGCTGCTGCTCACATCAGGGGAGTATACGACCAAGCAGGAAACTAATAAAAGAATAAAAATAGTAAAAACATCCTCATCCCAGATGAATTCCCTCTCCTGTCACATGCCAAGGAGTCTTTGTGCAGGACCATGAACCCCATGTTGCCCCCTTAACCAGGGGCTGGTTCCAAGCCTGAATTAGTGGGGAAGGGGGTGTTGGGCCTCCGACCTGAAACCTACGCCAGTTCTCCCCTCCTACCGTCTCTCAAATCGAGAACTTCAAGACTGAGTAAGAACTTTTTCCACCAAGCTGTCAAAACCATTACTCCATCCCCGCCCAACCCACGCAAGGACAGATGTTGAGCTCCCACACAGGTGAGGAAGTTGGGCTATAAAGCGCAAGAAAATTCTACTCAAGTATGAAAAAAATAACAAAAAAATGTCTCCGACAGTCAACCATATAGCCGATTAGCTTATTGCTAATACAGGTTTGCCTCTCTCGCGTCGCTGCTCTCATATGTACGTCTTAAATCTGTCATGGAAATCATAACAGATTCAGAAGACAGCACACGTTGACGATCAGTCACTAACTTTACAAATGCAGCATTGTCTGACAGTCAGATGTGATGGAAAATTCAGCCTTGGCCACTTGATTAAACCAAAACTGCTGAGAGCAACAAAATATAGCCCAACTAAATGTACAAACTGGTAGTCTGCTCAAAAAAGATTAACACTGAGCTTAAAGATGTTTTTGTCTACTCGAATTGTAAAAAAGAATCATCCTTTGTGCCTTAAAATCATTATGTTTGCTTTGTTTCATTGTCATTCTGCATCGAGACGCCTGATGTATGTTCTGACCCGTTTACATGCAACTGTTTAATTAAATGTACTGAAATCTAGATCATTTCTCAAGTCTTATTCATGGTAACTTAGACACTCAGTTTCAGTCCAGTTACTTCACCTGGTTGGAAAGAACCTATTGAATAGCATTTGATAGGTCTCTCTGACGTCTTGACTTTAGCTACTTGTGCAGCCCACAGTCAGGCTGCAACCCAACAGGTCAGACCCGAGACGGAGGGACACTCCCAGGTAGGGCTGGGCGATATATCGAGATTTTAATATATATATCGATATATTTTCAAACGCGATATGGTACGAGACAATATCGTTTATATCGATTTCTAAAAAAAATATTTTTTTTTTTTTAGAATTTTTTTTTTTTTTTTTTTTTAGAATTTTTTTTTTTTTAATGATTTTGATATAGCTTATTTTGTGACAAATTGACTTGAATGTTTTATTTGAGATTTGCACAAATGTTTTGTTATTTGCACAACTGTCAACCTCAGTGGAAAAGTCTGCCTGTTACTGTCTACATTGTATTAATTGCACAGTGTATTTTAATCTAATTGTTATGCAGGAAAGGGATATTTGTTTTATTTTATTCAAGAAGCATTTTTATTCTATATATGCAGGCAGTTTATTTTTATTTCATTTGTTTTATATATTTTGATATTGTGCCTCTCTGTTAACAAAGGAACCTGTGTGACATTTGGCACGAGGCTTTGTATTAAAACTGACTGTTTTTTTAAGGGTTTGCCTCAGAAAAAATGAAGCTAACAGAGATGCTATGCTATAATGCTTTGGGGGAAACCCCAATTAAGGCACAGAAAAAATATCGAGATATATATCGAGTATCGCCATTTAGCTAGAAAATATCGAGATATGACTTTTGGTCCATATCGCCCAGCTCTACTCCCAGGCTTTCTGCAACAAAACGAAGCCATCTGGATTCAATGTTTGTCGTGTTGTTGAAAAATTATGCAGAAAAAGGCGAGGACAAATACAAAAACAGATTATATTGGTATAAATGGCACCGTCCAGTTTATTGTTTGAAGCTTTATTATGAGTGATTGTGACAAGCGTTGAAAACGATTATTCAAATACTCGTATAGAGCCAGAGTGGGAGTCTGACAGCTATCGTTTAAACCTAATATGATGATCCGGGGCGAGGCGCCCAGGATATCCGTACTGACCAAGGTTCCCCTCATTGAACTGTGAGCTCCCGTGGGTCAAATGATCCAACAAATGGAAAATGTTAAATGTTAATTCAATAAAGAGGCCAATAAAGAGCAATATTCAATAGCCAACAGCCTGCTCTTTTCTTCCCCATTACTGTTTATAAATGTTAAGCACAAGCGAGGAAGGACAGCGTTAAGTGGCAGCCTCGGAAACAGAGGGAATGGAAATTTATTTTGTTTTCTTTCACATACTCATTAGCCGCAGTTAAAGGTTCTGCTCAGTCCATGAAGATAAAAAGGTTACACCACTTTCTGCTCCACCATCAGAGGTGGGAATCACGTCTGTCAGACACATCCACGTGTACAAATGCTACTTTTATCACTGCATAGAAACTTTATTTCAATGTTTGGCGTAATGGTGGCTCTGCAGGCGTTTCAAAATGTGTTCCTGGTGTAAACCCATTTAAACGTGTTAAAATGAAGCGCCCCAAGATCTTGATTATGAGGAACGGAACCATCAAACACGCTTCAACTGCCTGTGAAATGGGGGAAAAGTTATCTGCAAACAATCCCACCGGCAGACACAAAGCTGGACAACGACGAGCAAAATTTACAAATTTACTCACTGCGAGAGATTAATGAAACATGTTAATGCTGGAAGAACCTCCTGCAGCATCTCCGTTTATCATCTAACGTGCACAATATAGCCGTTTAAGTCTTTTGTGGGCCGTGTGACAGCTAATGGAACCACAGATATTCAGGAAACGATTCGAAACAGTAACGCTGCTCAAACGCGAGGCGGTAAATCACAAGAGTGACGCGCGTTGTTGCCAGGTTTAGAGGCCTTTAGGAGCATCGTAATTACAGACGGGCTCATGAAGGGCTGAATAAACAGTGAGGCAGGTGTGCTATCCCTCCAGGTAATTACAACAATATGTCTAATTTAGGCCTAATGAATCGATTTCCTGTCAAAGAGGGAGATAAAACACAAAGATGATAAGACTGGAACAACAAATGAGGAATTTATCATGAAGAGAGTCAAAGGAAATGTCTTGCTGGCATGAAAATACCCTTGATTTTTGTAAATATTCAGCCCTTCTGGAAGGAAAGTAGGACAGATGGATGGACAGGGGTGCCCTTTGTCATTTCAAGCACCCCCCACCCAGCAGATAAACAACTTGAAGGACCTGCAGAAACCTCTGAACTCGTCCTTTCATCTCCCATAAACGGTTTACATTTATTACTCTCTGTTCTTGTTACTGTTTATTTTAGCTGGAAGCAAATGCCAAACTGATCTCTGAAATATTCAAATATTCACATCAGATCCGTTTCAAAGGTCCTTTGACGCCACACAGACGGCGGAATCAGCTGAGGAACAAACTCATTCAATTTGAATTGAATGACATATTGCAGGAGGAATTAAATGTAGTAGCTGAATGGATAAGTTATAATAAATTAATTCTTAATGTTGGCAAAACAAAATCAATACTGCTTTGTTCTAAGTATCAATTTAAACCTGAACTAATACTGACATTAGGGCTGGGCGATATATCGAGATTTTAATATATATCGATATATTTTCAAACGCGATATGGTACGAGACAATATTGTTAATATCGATTTTTTTAAAAAAAAGAAAAAAATTTGATTTTTTTTTTTTTTTTTTTTTTTTTTAATTTTGATATAGCTTATTTGGTGACAAATTGACTTGAATGTTTTATTTGAGATTTGCACAAATGTTTTGTTATTTGCACAACTGTCAACCTCAGTGGAAAAGTCTGCCTGTTACTGTCTACATTGTATTAATTGCACAGTGTATTTTAATTTAATTGTTATGCAGGAAAGGGATATTTGTTTTATTTTATTCAAGAAGCATTTTTATTCTATATATGCAGGCAGTTTATTTTTATTTCATTTGTTTTATACATTTTGATATTGTGCAGACCTCTGTTAATAAAGGAACCTGTGTGACATTTGGCACGAGGCTTTGTATTAAAACTGACTGTTTTTTTAAGGGTTTGCCTCAGAAAAAATGAAGCTAACAGAGATGCTATGCTATAATACTTTGGGGGAAACCCCAATTATGGCACAGAAAAAATATCGATATATATCGAGTATCGCCATTCAGCTAGAAAATATCGAGATATGACTTTTGGTCCATATCGCCCAGCCCTAACTGACATTGAATGTAAATACAGTACGTAATATTTCCGTTGAACAGGTTTATGAGACAAAGGTGTTGGGTGTAATTTTAGATCATAATCTTTCCTGGTCCAAACAAACTGATTCTGTAGTTTGCAAAATGGGAAGAAGTGTGTCACTAGTGAGAAGAATTTCCAAATTTTTATCTCTAGATGTTAGGAGACAGGTTTCTAATGCCTGGTTTTGTCGCAACTGGATTATTTTTTTGTATTTGGTCAAATACTTCAGTTAAGAATGTGAAGAAATTACAAGTGGCACAAAATAAAGCTGCACGTTGTTGCTCTATTGTGTCCTTATAGATCTAATGTGTCCAGCAGCATAATAATCTAGGCTGGTTATCTATAAAACAAAGGAATATACTGGTGACACGATCTCCGAAACAACTGTATGACAGATTATACTGTCATTTTGCTCACCATGGTTACAGTACAAGAATTCCATCAGAAAGGAGGTTCATACTGTTGTATGATGTTGGACCACCGTCCATATGGTTATGAATTCATGACATTTATGATTGGGTGAACATTTATTTTGGACCAGTAAAGGGCTGAAGCCAAGCTAAAGTCTCATGATCCCTGCCTCATGGTGAGTTTACGACACCTCCAGCGTGGTCTGGAGAACAGAAAAACCCCATGGACACCAGGATTTGCATATGTGACCCTCTTGGTGATAAGGCACAACACTTTGATTGGACAAGGACCCCAAGCTGCAGGAAGGGGTATCAACACACACACACACACACACACACACACACACACACACACACACACACACACACACACACACACACACACACACACACACACACACACACACACACACACACACACACACACACACACACACACACACACACACACACACACACACACACACACACACACACACACACACACACAGATGACTGGAACTTTTGCATTGTATAATTTCTGTCCCTGTTTACGTAGTGTGCCATCAGAATTATTTGGGGTGTTGCGTTTATCATCTTTTGACACGTGTATGTAAATAAATTCTGATTGATTTTTAATGAGTGGTTTCTGTTGTTTCATGCAGTTTGGTCACAATTGATTTGTTTGACAGAGCCTAGTGCTCGAAATCTCACCCTTCAATTACTGTATTAGGCATAAACCTTAATTTCTGAGACTGATATTCTGCTGTAAAAGTTATCATTTCCCTGCTTAAGGAACAGGGTGGTGCCCCGAGGATTTTATTTATCATATTGGTCATTCAATTTGATAAATAGTCGACTTTATTAATTATTAATAATTCTTGAATAAAATTATTAATAACCCTTCGATAACTGGACAGCCAAGCTACCTGAGTTGCACAACAATACCAAGGGTGAGAACAGGTTTGATACAGAGAACTTTATACCAGTTCACATTTCTCATGTAGGTAGCAAAGATTGGTTTAAGATTCAGTTTAAACAATATCTTTTAAAATTTAATGAATTATAATTTGACATTTAGAAAGAAATAAAATGAAGTTTAAAAAGAATTATAGGTAGTGTAAACCCTATCACGATTAAGGTGAAAAGTAGTCAAGAATTCTAAGATAAGGTCATTTCAGGCAGGTATTGTTTATGAAGGTGTTTTATTTGATTTCATTTCTATGTATTTATGTCTGAGAATGATGATGATTTAGTTATCCTCTGTGTTGTTTAGGGCTGAAACGATTCCTCGAATAATTTGAATAATTCGATTACAAAAAATGATCGAGGAATTTTCTCTGCCTCGAGGAATCGTTTAATTTTGCAGCTCAAAGCATCATATTTCACCCGGACTACATTTAATGCGGCACAACGCGCTGACGCCGCGCACGTTGAAGGGGGAAGAATGAGGCAGCGGATATGTTTGGTTTTAGTAACATGCCATGCTCAGGCAGTCTGCAATGGCCCAGACGCACATGTAGTTCAGTGCTTAACTTTTATTTTTAATCCACTCTATATTCTTCTGGTCCGTTCTCTTATATGTTCCCCCTCTAAAATCTGAATTATGGTTCCGCGTTAAATCGACGCAGAGCATACGCCGTAGCCTATGGCGTAGTCTCTGCGTTGGTGTAACGCGGAACCATACATCAGCCTTCACCCGGTACATACATAGGTTCCTCTAAACATCTGTTCCCACTACAGTTTTAACTAAAAGAAAATGTGCTCTAATACGGCAGGTCTCATAATTTTATTTTGAACACTGCCAAAACTCAAAATCTTAAAGACTTTAACTTAAAACTTACCGTAACTAGAACTTAAAATTTGCTTGACACAAATGAAAGTTCAATTGAAACACGTGGGAAAAACAGCTAACCTTTTAAGTGATGTGTGTTATCAGGTGTAATGGCATTTTTAAGTTAGAAATAAGAACATTTCTTGGTAAGATCCTTAGTTTTTTGAGTGAAGGTGATGAATTTGGTCGACTGGTGTAAGTTCAGGGTTTTTAAATGCACAGCCATGAACCTACTGTATTATTATTAGTCTTAGTAATGTCAATTAACATCTAACATCTTATGTATATTTATAATTGCTCTTTAACTAAGCAAAAATATGTTTTATCCGATTACTTGATTAATCGATGGAATTTTCGGTAGAATACTCGAATACTAAAATATTCGATAGCTGCAGCCCTAGTGTTGTTTGTGACTAAGTGTCTTTTATTGTTTTGTTTGTCATGTATAATGTATGTCTGTTATGTTTTAAGTGTTCATTTGTGTGTTATGTATGTCGGACCCCAGGAAGAATAGCTAATAATGTTGCTAATGCTAATGGGGATCCTAAATAAAACAAACAAACAAACTCGTATGCCTGTGTGCAGAAGTGTGAATCTATACAGTCCACCGCTGAATAAATCATGCAACAGGCCTGTGGTCGGTGCTCTGATGTCAGAGGTGCATGTGTGCACGGTTGCATAGAGGCCGGCAGGTACAGTATGTGCGTCTTCGAGCTCTAGGTAACGGACAGGACGGATCGGCCTGGACTCCATTCAAAACGCCTCGAACGTTACTATTTATACGGAGAGCTGGATGGAGTTCAAGAGGAGGAGGAGGAGGAGGAGGAGGAGGAGGAGGAGGCCGTGCTACCGTAGCGATGCCTGAGCACCTTCCTGGTCCAAGTTTACTCCTACAGAGGAGATGCTGATTCCTGCACTCCGGTACTCGCCGAGGCCTCTGAAGTCCTGCCAGCAGCGTTTATTCACGCGGGCCTCCGCGGGAAAGGCCTGACCGCTACGTCTGAGAGGGGTCAGCTTATTGTTTCTATTAAAGTGGGATTATTTATGCACTCTTCGGACAGACTTTCATTAATACTTTACCAGCAGGGAGGCGCAGCCGAACTTACAAGTCATTCATTTTTGATGATGATGTGAATTGAGGAGGGTTTTTTTCTTCTTAAACTTGGTGGAGGTGTGAGGTCCTGGACTATCCTCCTTCATCCTCCTCTTCGGCTGTCTGATCTGCTCTTGAGGAAGCTCCGGTCACTTCTTGAGCTGTGAAACCGTTTCTATTAACTCAATAGACCTGCTGCTTCTTGTGATTTCACAGTCAAGCCGCTCTGACGGCTTTAAGAGCAGAAGAACATTAAAAACGCACCAGAAGCATCAACTCCCATGCTTCATGGCTTAATGAGATCTAAAGTCTTTTCCAGGCTTGATAAAATCCCTAAAAACTAATCTCTTGTTCATTAATACGATTATTTTCTGTCAAAGTCGTGACGCCGGTCTGTTTTGGCAAATTAATACTCTTTGTTCTCTCTCTGTAATGAACAAGTAGACGCCTTTTTTTCTCTTTTAACATCTTTCAGTTTCCAGCCAAAGAGTTAGAAATGATAATCCAGAGGCTAAAAATAAACAACAATTTTACGCCTGTTTGTTGTTATAAGTCATAAAATCCTCTGACAGACAAACAAAGAGTCCCTGATCCCGGATCTACTGCAGGTGGTCTTCGGGTTCAGGGCCGGTTTCAGGGCCGGTTTCTGGGTTTCATCCCCCAACAAACATGGGTCCACGTTAGAAGTCTGTCCCATCGAAGCGGTGTCTTTTCTCCGTTCTTACTGATGAATTTCTGTTGTTATGACAACAGGTTCATTGTGAAATTTTCTGACTTTCACTCTCATGAAGGAGTGGTGAGATGAATTTTAACAGCTTGCTGCATGAGAAGTTCCGCCCTCAGAAACCGTGCTAACTTCACGTGGACAGCTCCACCTTTTCTTCGTAAGTATTGTATCGACTTGGGAACCTCAATATCGAGACAAAGGCATGAGGCGCGTTTCCACCAGTGGGAGTTCAGGGTGGACTTTTCTGGGCTGGGACAGTTGTGTGTGTTTCCATTACCAGGAACGGCCCTGTAAAGTGGCCTCTAGGAACCTTTACGGGGCCAAAAAACGGCGCTCTAGTAGGAGACGGACGTTTTTCTGCCCTGCTGGGCTCCCTGGTGGGGGGTCTCTGCTGATTGGGTATTCAAAAGTTCAGCCTTAAATCATGTGACCACAAATCATTTAAGCATTTGGACCAGAGACATTTTGCGAGTACATTTGATGCTGTCAAAAAAAGCAGAAAAAAAACGATGGATAGACCGACGCGTCGGCTCAGGCAAAGATACTCTATACAGAAGATAGCGCATTGCCGTTACTGCCAATGGTATGAAATGGTCTACACTTCCTGTCTCCTAAGTGGGCGTGGTTGCCCCTCTCCCCACATTGTACAACAGTACAACTTTCTTCCAAAAAGACTTAAATAATAAAAATAACAGTATTATTAAGCAAAGAAGCAAGTTTTATTTTAGTTTTAAACTTCATTTTATCCGATGGGAAAACGATGAGAGCCAAATCTGGCGAGAGTGTGTTGCTCAGACAGAGACAGGTGTCAAACAAAGTTCATTTTCTCCTAATCTGTCGGTCTGAAAATTGCCATTTTGGTGTCAGAATGTTCAGAAGGTTTGTGGCTTTTGAAAAATGGGTCCCATATTTACTTAGGTCACTATGGGGGGAAGGAATTGGTAATAATCTGTGCTCACGTTCACTTTTCCCATAGGACTCAATAGACTCAGGACCTACTTCCGGTCTCCTAAAGGGGCGGGGCAGTCACGTGACAAAGATACAGGAAACCGAACCGTAGTGGGCTGTCTCGTTTATTGAACGTCTCTGGTTCAGGTCTTGCTGTCATATTACACCGATATAGAGGACCGGTGGGGGGTTTATTTTAATCTCAATCACGACGACCACGGTGTATGTTTTTAAAAAAAGTGGCAACCCATGTTTATGTTTCTTCTTCTGCTGTCCGTTTGCGAACTGCAGGAAATGCGCATCACCACCACCTGGTGGTCGGCGGTGATATTTTTTCATTCAGGTTCTTGTGTGGCACGTAGTGAAAACTACGGTGGCCGAGACCCGCCATTGCGGAAAATTAAAGAAACTAAATTACTAAACAAATAAAAAGAAACGCCGCTGCAAATAAAATAAACGCTTTGCAAATAAAATAAACGCTGAAACTAAAAACAAACGCTGCTGCAAATAAAAGAAACGGAAGTGAATTACCGGGGACTATTTTTGCTGATGCACCGGTGTTTTTTACGTGAGAGCAGAAGAAGAAGACGAAGAAGACGTAAGAGAAAAGGAATAAATAAGAAGAGCGAGGAATAAGAAGAACAACGAACAAGAAAATAAGTGAAAAGGTTAGTGTTCAACGTCGCTACGTGTAATTTTTAATGTGGAACACCGGTGCATCGGCAAAAATAGTCCCCGGTAATTCACTTCCGTTGTGGCTTCTTTATTTGCGTCGTTTTTTTATTTTATTTGCAGCGGCGTTTCTTTTTTGTTTGCAGCGTTTATTTTATTTGCAAAGCGTTTATTTTATTTGCAGCGGCGTTTGTTTCTGTTTGCAGTGTTACTTTTATTTTCAGCAATGGCGGGTCTCGGCCACCGTAGAAAACACGCCGGCTGAAGGAGCCGAGGAAATGCGCCTATAAACTCAAATTAGTGAGACCTGCAGTGGCACCTCGGCAGAGTTTGTTGTAGGACTAAAACCTTCCCGTCAGGTTCAGGTTTCCAGTGGTGAGGAGTAACAGGTACAAAACACTCCTTTATCCCTGCAGCCGTCACTATTCTGAATGCAGATCGTCAGAGTTCTCAAACCCCCGAGGGGTGGAGTTGCCGTGTGGCCACAGGTTACCACTCATGAACTTCAGCACTTTATTTTATAGACCCATTTATTGTTGACCACTTTTATTGGTTAAGCACCCTCCTTCAAGGCTGACCAGTGTTAACGGTCCTCGCCGTTCCTGGGCTACATTTATGTACCTGTGTTTCATGTGCCCATACGTTTTATGTTCTTGAGAGTTTTATGAGTCCGTGGGTTTTTTTATGGGTTTTTTCCTGCTGCTCTGGTGACACAAATAAAAATGAAGCTTGTGGTATGATTGAATAATTCCTGAGGAGCGAAGCGTTCATTCGTGACTCACGCCGAGACCAGCTCTGAAGAGGTGCGTAACCTTTCTTCTCCGTCCTCTCTCAGTCTCACGGACACGCCATTGAGTGACTTTTTAAAGCCTCCTTTTGTTTTTCCATCCAAGGCCTGCACCATACTGTATATCGCACAAAAGGACCCTGAACATGCATTTGACGCCGGTGTTAATGGTTTTCACTAAACTGTTTACTTCCCGTTGGGAAATACCAACACTGATTGTTAAAGAGGTGTGTCTGGCACCTGGGACTTTGGCATATTTTAAACTTAACCTTCTCATTTGGTTAAGGAAATGTCTACAACTTTACCTATGGAAAAGATTACTTACATTATAAAGGGCAAACTATTATTATTTCAAAACATTTGGGGTCCTTTTATGGAATTAGGGCTGTTCGATTTTGCCAAAAAATAAAATCTCGATTTTTTTCTCTCAAAATCCGATTTTAGATTACGATTACGATTATTTTGTGAATTGACAAAAGGCAAAGAAATGATTTCAAATCTGCTGTTTTTTTATTGAACATTTGCCCCATTGGGCTTTAAGTGCAAACTTTGCTCTTATTAAACCAAAAATGAATGAATTAAGTGCAAAACTCTGTAAAATAAGTTGAAAAAAAGTTTTAAAAAATATAATAAAATATAAAGTTTTATCTCTGAAAAAAAAAATCAGCAAATCAGCACTTGCAAACATACAGTAAGTTATATTTCCAATTAAATAAAACAAGACATTTTCTAATTAAACTAAACTGGGTCTTTGCATGCTAAATAATAATGCAACCCATGAAGGAGGTAGAGGTGTGTAATGTCAGTCATTACATTTGCTATTCACATTTGCAAGTTTTTTGCAAGGAACACAAGCCGGTCTACCGGTGGCATGTTAGTATATCACCATGGTTACAACGCCCCCTCCTACACTAAAGAGCCTCTCCGATGGGGCACTTGTCGCAGGTATTGAGAGGTATTTCCATCAATCATTAATATGGTATCAATCATTAATATGTGTGCAGACAAGGTTAAAAAAAAAAAAAAAAAAAAAAAAAAAATATATATATATATATATTTTTTTGAAAAATCGATTTTACGATTTTCACATTTTAACATCGTTCTAATTACATAATCGCGATTACGATTTCAAATCGATTAATCGAACAGCCCTATATATGGAATATATGGAGAGTATGGATTTAAGGAGTCTGGGGAGTGGGACGGATGAGGCGTAGTTACCAGTGATCCTCTGCAGTGTTCTAAAATAATTTCCTTTCTTTTTATACTTGATTTCTTTATTCTGTGTGAATTGTACATTCGAGTTTGTATTTCTGAACTATGCACAATGGTGAAATAATTTGGGCTAACCATTGGAAAAATAGAGAAAACCTTTGTTGTTTTGATTTTTTTCTCTTTCCTTTTCTCATATAATACTGAAATGACTGTTGCTTTATGATATCTCATAAATACCTGACTTGTAAGGAAATGTGATTCGAATGCTGGACAATAATTCAGCTGCCCTTGATGTTTCCTTTTATGTAAGAGCACTCTTATTTTTGTGTATCATTGGAAGGATTTTGAAAACCAAATAAAGATAATGTTGAAAAAAAAACAACATCATCTCATTTGGTTTCTTGTTTTACCCTTTACAGATGGTCGTCCTACCGTCGCCCTATTGTAAATCACAAAAAACCAACAGATTCAACTCTTCGCCATTGTTTCTTGGTTTTGTTTGGTGGTTTGTGGGATTTCTGGACAGTGTGAGGCATTTTAAACTGATGATGTCACTATGATGTCATGACAGCAGTCTCACGCGGAATACAGCGTTTCTAACGGAGAGAGAGGAAGGTTTTCTTCTTTTTACTCTTCTATCTTTCTTGCTTCTGCAGGCAGATTTCACAACAATGTTCATTCTTTGAAAATCGCAGCGGGAGCAGTTTTCATGTCTCCATCGCTCCACATCCGACTGCGCTACACAATTATTATGAACATGGGGAATGTAGAGATGTACAGAAATAAATTAAAAGGAGCTTTGAAGAAGAGCTACTTTACCAGATGGGATGGTCTAAAGAAAACATGCCCTCAAGACGGATTTGTGAAAATGACACCTAAAATAATTCATTCTCACACAAGCATGACAGCGGAAACTATTTTTCCTTTCAAGCTCAGTGGTAGCGTTGGTGGTATCATGACCTACAGTATGTGACAGAATGCTTTTTATACACGAGACAACCTGGTTTGCTTCACGGAGCTGCCAGTCTGCCTCTCACATCTTCATCTTGTCGCCTTCAGCATCAACAGAGCGAGGGACACGGCCGCCAGGCTGCTGCTAAGCTACCGAGGAGACGCTACCTGGTGAGACCAGAAAACGGTGGTTCATATTCAAAAGGTAAGATAAGAGCGCCGCAAAACTGACATTTCTAGAGAGCAGTGCTGAAAAAGAGAAGTTGGTTAAACTATTCGCTGCGACACAGAAGTCTTCTGATGCTCTTCCCACAGAACAGATGCTTGAATGATCTCTGATGCCCGGACCAATCGATCAGCAACTGATCGGTATCGACAGATAATGCCCCTATCGGTTTTGATAGGAGTTCTCAAAATAGTTCAAGGCAGGCCGATCTGATGGCGTTTACAACAACCCGCCGGCCGCGCATGCGTTCCCACATCTCAGACCCAGGTCTCCTAAGGGGGCGTCGGCCTCGCCGGTATGGGAGTTTTACAATGTCCGAATAGGACAACAAATTTGCAGTTTGCAAAGTGCAAAGGAAATATCCCGAGGAGGAATGTTACAAAAGAATTTCAACACAACAAAGCTGATAAGACGTTTGAAAGTTTCTCACATCAAGGAGTATATTGAGTTTTCAAAGTTGGCTGCTGCTAAGGCAGAGAAAGAACAGAGGTGTACAGCAATGCCGTTAACTCAGCTGAATGTAACAGAGACCTATAAACTACAGCAACAGCAGCAAGAAAAACAAAGAACTACATCGTAAGGTAATGGATTCATAAGCCTTGATCATCAGCCGGTTTTTTTTTATAGAAGACATCGGGTTTAAACGCGTCGTTAGCAGCTTGGATCCGTGGTAGGGCTGTTCGATTAATCGATTTTAAATCGTAATCGCGATTATGTAATTAGAACGATGTTAAAACGTGAAACTCGTAAAATCGATTTTTCACTTTTTTTTTTTTTTTTTTTTTACCTTGTCTGCACACATATTAATGATTGATACCATATTAATGATTGATGGAAATACCTCTCAATACCTGCGACAAGTGCCCCATCAGAGAGGCTCTTTAGTGTAGGAGGGGGCGTTGTAACCATGGTGATATACTAACATGCCACCGGGCATCCCTCAAGCCAGATGCGGTAGACCGACTCGTGTTCCTTGCAAAAAACTTGCAAATGTGAATATCAAATGTAATGACTGACATTACACACCTCTACCTCCTTCATGGGTTGCATTTTTATTTAGCATGCAAAGACCCAGTTTAGTTTAATTAGAAAATGTCTTGTTTTATTTAATTGGAAATATAACGTACTGTATGTTTGCAAGTGCTGATTTGCTGATTTTTTTTTTTCAGAGATAAAACTTTATATTTTATTATATTTTTTAAAACTTTTTTTACAGAGTTTTGCACTTTATTCATTCATTTTTGGTTTAATAAGAGCAAAGTTTGCACTTAAAGCCCAATGGGGCAAATGTTCAATAAAAAAAAGCATATTTGAAATCATTTCTTTGCCTTTTGTCAATTCAAAAAATAATCGAAATCGAAAATCGGATTTTGAGAGAAAAAAATCGAGATTTTATTTTTGGGCAAATCGAACAGCCCTAATCCGTGGTACGTGCTGGTGCGTCGTACATTTTCACTGATGAATGTCCGCCAGAGTTATATCAAACTAGAGAGAGTCCACAGCCTCATGCAGGACGACAGATGTGTCAATCGGCTTCACAAGTGACATTTGGAGCTCTAGTGTGAAGAGTTCAGCTTCACTCACACAAGTTTCCTCACAAGCGGCGGATGCTATCACTTAAGATTTCACAAAGCTTACTAATTCATTTTTATTTTAAGATTTAATTCCTTTCTCCACAGGAAAACTAAGGTTTATAGTTTACAACTTTTATCAACTCTAAGAGACTGACATGTCTACTGTTGTGTGCGTTGGTGCACACGTTGTGTTGTCATAATTATTACCACAAGAAAGCCTAGGCTAGTAAGCTAAACTTACTCTTTGTAAGCTGAGTCTAAGTCGTCTCTAAGAGTCTCTAGAGGGTGAAATATTGCATATTGCCTCAGGCTGCAATAAAACCTTAAAGAAGATAGCATCCAATTTCGTTGTACCTGTACAAATGACAATAAAGACATTCTATTCTATACAATGTCAGTGATGTGTACATGAGACAACAATATTGAAGAATTTATGGATTTCACACCGTGATCGGTGATCGGCTCTCAAAATCCTGATTGGTGCATCTTTACATGTCACCTACTGCAGGAGGTCGTTTCATCAGACCTCTGATGCTGAATTCACTGCATGTTCGTGGCTCTTAAATGCTCCTGCTCAACGTTCCCTCTATTTCTTATTGCTGCCTGGGAACTTTCAGCTTATTTTACGGTTGGTGTGATTCTGCAGTCGTTTTATGCCGATAGATAGTCCACATGCGCTGAAGGCCCGCCCCACTGAGGTGGACACACACACACCAGTTGGCTGGGTGCGTGGGAGCCGAGACGTGCAGCAGAAGAGCTGGTTTTTTAGTTGTTTTTTTTCCTAAAATAAAGTTTTTAAAAAGTGTTTTTCACTTTGCACAAACCTGAAGCTTGGCTGATTTCCAGCGGGGTTTGTTTATGCACACGAATCGGAAAGAGCAGCCACCCAGACACTAACACGAGAACATAAAGCAGAATCAGTGACATTCTGCTCTCCATATCCACGTACGCGGCCCGAAGCCAACGCTGCTGGATATTAACTCGGTGTGTGTGCAACTGCAGTTATGTAACTTCACGATTTTCTAAAACACAGACGTCCTCAAAATCCTCTGAAAAGAACGTTCCCAGATATCAGCTATGGTTGACGACCAAAAGCTGCTCATTTACTCTGAAACCAGGGGCCCCAACGTCTCCAGCTCAGTCGTCCTGCGAGGGACGTTTGTTGTAGCGGTAAAACCGTATTAAAAAAAAGAACAATGTGCACGTTTCAATCTTTGAATCAACCACCAACTCAGACAACTTGAGCGAACAACCTCATGTAGTTTGGAGCCACCCAAGTCTGAAATGTGTCAGCGAGCTGGTTGGATCGCTGGGAAACTGTGTAGAGTACAGTTACCAAGCTTCTCCATCCTCGTCGCTAGGAATGTGTACCGAGAGCCGGTATTTTTTGGTACCGGTTCCTAAATGGTCGGTACCAGAGTACCGCTAAAAATTCTGGACAAACGATACTGTTACCTGTGTTTTTTTTAAAGAGAGTCTACCCAGAGCAACATAACTGTCACATAATGATACTGCCGCCGTCGACAGCCGTTGTTTTCTCTAGCCAATAGGTCAATATGTCGGCTGTCAGAGCTAAGCGATCGAATGTATAGGTTCACTTTATCAAACGTAATGAAGCTTCGGTAGTAGTTGCGTCCAAGGGGGGTAACACCAGCAACATCATGAAACACTTGCAGTGTGCTCACAGTATAAAAATGAAGGAATGCGGCGTGTTTGACTGCCTAAACAACGCGGCTAAAGTTAGCAGCCCAGCTAATGCCGTGCCTTCTCGGTGCAGGTAGACTCTGACACTCAGGGCCGCCGCAAGGGGTGTGCGAACCGTGCGACCGCACGGGGCCTCGCGCCCCAAGGGGCCTGGCGCTATGGGCCTTTTTTTATTTATTTTTGTTTTTCAAATTTTTTTTTTTTCAAATTTTTTTTTTTTTCGTTTTTTCCGTTATAAATATCAACAGTCACGTTCCATTACAGACCTAAATGTGTACTAGTCTGTGCATATCAATAAATATGTGCAATGATGCGCGTGTCTGTTGTTCAATACAACTGATCAGACCAAGCGCAGACACAAGCTGCTCTGATCCAGATGGGTGGAGTTGGAACAAACTGTTACACAATGTCGAGAGAATGAGACAGATTCAGGAAATTTCCATCAGGGGATGAAAAAAGAAAAAAACTAAAGAAAATGGAAGAGTTTAATGCCTCTCTGAAAGGCTCTATTGATACATTTGTTACAAAAATCACCGATCCGACCGGGTCTCAAGCAGCCGTGGGGCCCCGCGTCGAGGCAAGCCCAGATGATGATGAGGCAGGGGAAGGTATCCAGTATTTTGCTAATTGGAGAGTTAAAATTGCGCATAGAGACACCCGATCCGACCCGAAAAAAACAAAAATTTTGCACACGCTCGCTACGCTCACGCGCAAGTGCCCCCCCTGGCCATTTCGCACAGGGCCTCGCAAATCTCCCAGTCGCCTCTGGGTATAGGTATCGATAAATTCCAAGTGAAACACATCCCTACTCATCGCTGCACAATTTCACATCCTGTTGCTTTGCTGTACTTCTAAACTGGTTAGCAGAAAGCTCTCAGACTCATTTGAAAACATTTCAAATTAGGCAAAGTCCAAGGAAACGGGGGTGGGTGGGGCTAAAGTACAGTAAGTGGCCCCACCCCCTACATCACAGCGGATGTGAATAGTGCTGTAAAGATTGGTTGAAATAGAAACATCTAAGTTACGTTTTAAGCAGATAAGGTCAGCGTTTGAGAAGCCTAATGCGTCTTAACCTGAGTGTCATGACACCGGCTTCTTCTAATGCATCTGATGGGATTGATGGAAATTCTCCGTGCCAGGTAAAACACTCAGGGGAAGGAGAACTCTCCACTTTTATCCACCCCTGCCAACTCTGCAGTTTCCATGGTAACCGGCCTTAGAAGCAAGTGAGAGACTTGCAGAGATGTGTTTGGGTGCAGAGCGGCAGCACAGCAGAGAGGGAGGGGGAGGAGTCAGCAGGTCACCTGTTAAGAGGTGAGCGTAGGGCTGAGCGATATATCGAGATTTTAATATATATCGATATATTTTCAAACGCGATATGGTTTGAAACAATATTGTTTATATCGATTTTAAAAAAAAGAAAAAAAAATATATATATATATATTTTTTTTATGATTTTGATCTAACTTATTTTGTGACAAATTGACTTGAATGTTTTATTTGAGATTTGCACAACTGTCAACCTCAGTGGAAAAGTCTGCCTGTTACTGTCTACATTGTATTAATTGCACAGTGTATTTTAATTTAATTGTTATGCAGGAAAGGGATATTTGTTTTATTTTATTCAAGATGCATTTTTATTCTATATATATGCAGGCAGTTTATTTGTATTTCATTTGTTTTATACATTTTGATATTGTGTAGACCTCTGTTAATAAAGGTACCTGTGTGACATTTGGCACAAGGCTTTGTATTAAAACTGACTGTTTTTTTAAGGGTTTGCCTCAGAAAAAATGAAGCTAACAGAGATGCTATGCTATAATGCTTTGGGGGAAACCCCAATTATGGCACAGAAAAAATATCGATATATATCGAGTATCGCCATTCAGCTAGAAAATATCGAGATATGACTTTTGGTCCATATCGCCCAGCCCTAGGTGAGCGTGTGGATTTATATCAACTTAAATCGTAATATTGCGGTTAAGCCTATAATTCATATCAATCAAGTTTGCAAAAGATCATTGAAAATGCTTGGCATACTGAAAAAGGTTTGCCCCTTGATCCATCCCTCTGCTCACTTGACTTGTTTGTATTAGAGTTTCCTATTTCCATATATGAAGTACTGCAATATTGTCTGGTCTGCAACTTATCCAACTTTTCTCAATAAATTACTCATAATCCAAAAAAGATTCTTAAGAACGATCTCTCAGTCTGGTAGATATGAACAATCTGCACCTCTTTTTATGAAATATTCACTATTATCCATTCATAAACTTCATGATCTTCACTCATGCTTGTTTGTGCATACGTTTATCAATAGAAAACAAGATCTTCCTGTCCTTTTTCATCTAATTTTTATTCATATCCAACTAGACACATTGGCAAGCTTCTTTTACCCTTCTGTCGAACATCTGGTCATCAATTTAATATTATATTTAGAGGCTATTATATTTAGAGGATGACTTGAATGTGTCGCTGAAGTCAATATTATCTTTTACCTCCTTCAGAAAGTTATTAACAAAAACATTTTATTCTGTCTTAACCTACAATGTCTTCATCCCCGGGTTCAGAAGAACAGCTCCACGCCCTGCAGGCAGCCTCAGGCTCGCGAACCAGCTGAACAGTTTTTACTGCCGGTTCGACGATCAGGCCAGCAGCAGACCACCACCACCATCACCCCCCACACCTCCCCCAGCTGCCCGCATATTCACACCTCCCCACAGCCAACCCCCCCTACCTCTGCCTCTTCTGTGAAGCTCCTGAATATGCGGACGACACCACCGTCATCGGCCTGATCCGGGACGGTGACGAGTCCGCGTACAGACAGGAGGTGGAACAGCTGGTCCACTGGTGCAGTCAGAACCTGGAGCTGAACCCGCTCAAGACTGTGGAGATGACAGTGGACTTCAGATTCAGTTCAAGGACTCAAAACTGAGTCTGATGACACCACCCACGAGTCTTTATGTCAAACCATTCAAAAGTTATTGCAGAAAATCGGAACTATCACATATCGACCAATCAGAAGAAGGGGCGTGGCTAATTCATGCCAATGAAGGTCAAGTACTCAATGCCGAGTCAGATGACACCAGCCATGACTCTTTATATCAAACCATTCAAAAGTTATGGCAGAAAGTAGGAACTATCAAATATGGAACAACCAGATGAAGTGCGGGCGCGCTTTTTGGCGTCTATCGTCGCCACGGTAACGCTTCTGACTGAGAAAAGTAATGCGTGTCGTCGCAGGATCGAGACGCACATTTTGATGTATAACACACCTGGGTGCACATTACAGTTCGGGCCGTATTAACGGCCGAATATATGGCATAAATTGCGCCAAAATTACACGATTAATTCAAAATGGCTGACTTCCTGTTCGTTTCGGCCATGGCGCCAAGAGACTTTTCTTTAAGTTGTGCCATGATACAGGTGTGTACCGATGTTCGTGCATGTACGTCCAACTGTATTGTGGGGCTTGAGGCACAAAGTTTTCTAGGGGCACGTTTAGGGGGGGCAAAAAGGCCCTCATTTTGTCGGAAAAAACATGACATGTCTGCCTCATTCTGCTGCACCTTTCACTTTAAAAAAAATTGTATATATGTTGTTTTATTCAGAGCTGTCATTACCATGTCTACCTAATACTGCTGCACCTTTCAGTTTTTTAATTGTATATATGTTAATAAGTGCCACATTTGCTTATTTACTGTTTACGGCGAATAAAGATGATTCTGATTCTGATCTTTAATGTAATCCAGACCTTGTATCCATGTTCTCTTTTACGTTTATATTTATAATTTCTTAATTTGTTGTACATTATCTTTGTTACTTGTTTAAGGTAGTGGAACTCTGTACAACCCCTTCGGGCTTTGTTCCCCTCCATGCACTGTTTTAAAAAAAAATGTGTGCTAAATAAATAAATGAATTTTATTAATATCTGTCGGTTGGTAAGTTGGTCTGAAAGTCAGAAGTGTGTATGGAAGTCTGCATTTTTCCCATTAAAAGAAATAAAATTATCTGCTGATTATTAAACGTATCTGCAGACTTTTCTTAAAGATGATTCATTTTGTGCCAAATGCAACAATATTCCGAACAATGGACTTGTTTTGTTAAATCAGCATTTTTGCACATTCCCTTGACACTGGGAAGCATCCCCTCCTCCATCACGCCTCACATTGGCGGCCAGGACTCCGACCTCATGTCGTTTCTGGGTGGCGGGGACTTCGTAAAGTCGGGCTGTAAATCGCTCCACATCTGATGAGGTCTTCCTCAGCGGACAGTAGGGATGGGCGGTATGGACTAAAAAATGTATCACGATAATTTCTGGTATTAATATATAATAATATATATATATTTTCCTTCCTTCCTTCCTTCCTTCCTTCCTTCCTTCCTTCCTTCCTTCCTTCCTTCCTTCCTTCCTTCCTTCCTTCCTTCCTTCCTTCCTTCCTTCCTTCCTTCCTTCCTTCCTTCCTTCCTTCCTTCCTTCCTTCCTTCCTTCCTTCCTTCCTTCCTTCCTTCCTTCCTTCCTTCCTTCCTTCCTTCCTTCCTTCCTTCCTTCCTTCCTTCCTTCCTTCCTTCCTTCCTTCCTTCCTTCCTTCCTTCCTTCCTTCCTTCCTTCCTTCCTTCCTTCCTTCCTTCCTTCCTTCCTTCCTTCCTTCCTTCCTTCCTTCCTTCCTTCCTTCCTTCCTTCCTTCCTTCCTTCCTTCCTTCCTTCCTTCCTTCCTTCCTTCCTTCCTTCCTTCCTTCCTTCCTTCCTTCCTTCCTTCCTTCCTTCCTTCCTTCCTTCCTTCCTTCCTTCCTTCCTTCCTTCCTTCCTTCCTTCCTTCCTTCCTTCCTTCCTTCCTTCCTTCCTTCCTTCCTTCCTTCCTTCCTTCCTTCCTTCCTTCCTTCCTTCCTTCCTTCCTTCCTTCCTTCCTTCCTTCCTTCCTTCCTTCCTTCCTTCCTTCCTTCCTTCCTTCCTTCCTTCCTTCCTCCCTCCCTCCCTCCCTCCCTCCCTCCCTCCCTCCCTCCCTCCCTCCCTCCCTCCCTCCCTCCCTCCCTCCCTCCCTCCCTCCCTCCCTCCCTCCCTCTTTACACAAAAACGTCATCAAGGGGAATTTATCATTTTTACCGCGAGATGACAAATTCTTACCGTGGGGAATGTTTTTGACGGTATATCGTGAACGGTAAAATATCGCCCATTCCTAGCGGACAGACGTTAATTTAATGAGTCACTGAAGCCCCCTTCCTCCTCTGCGGAGAAGAACCATACAACATTGTGCAGACGAGGGGCCATGATGCATCGCTGAAAGGTTTCACGAGTATAACTCTGGCCTACGATTTCTCTCCACAAGGAGTCATGATCATCTCCATCAAGTCTCCATCAACCGGACACTTGACCCTCTGAGCTCTTTGGCGCTGCCATCACATTCTGACCGACTGTGTTTTGCTTGAGTATGAAGTTAACACCGCTCTGCAATGATAACTTGAATTCTTTTTTGACGGGTTGATACAGATTCAACCTAGAGAACTGAAAGAAAACCTTTATCTTCACTTTTCCCAGCAAATACAAGAGAACTGGGTCCTCACGCAGCAGATATTAAACGATTTACATTTGTGCATCATCGACAAGTCTAAAGTTACTTCAGCGTGAGAAGACACCAGAGGGATGTGGGGAGTTGGTGATTGTTCCTCCAACGTCGGCGATTCGTACTGCGCTTGACACACATCAGCTGCACTTTTAAACTAAAATAAACGTGTATTCAGAGAATCAATGATGTCTCCAGATGAACCACAAAGAACCGAGTCACAAAAGAAGGAACATAAACAAGAATTAGTTAGATTTGACTTTGAATTCATTTAAAGTAAAATCTAATTTCCCCGAGGAAAACCTCTGTGAGGGATTAATAAAGTTTTATCAAACCTAACCGCATTAGAAAGCAGAAACCTTTGGAAAAACAAACTTTTTTCTGAATTAAAGCAGCATAAAGGAACTTTTATAATTGTTTGCGCTCTCTGCCCCCCGTAGGGGGCGGTCTCTTTCACATCTCTGTCTAATGCATTTCCCTGTCATGATGGCAAGCAGTCCAGGCTCTCAGGCAGTTAAGAAAACCCAAATCATGATGCTAACTCCTCCGTACCTCACTGTTATAAGAAAGATACTCTTTGGTTAACTCCAATAACACAGCCATGCTGCTTCTGGAGAGCACTGGCTTCATCTGTGGTTGTCCATCATGGAGACCCCGTTTACTAGGGGTGTAACAATATATCGTGCCACGAAATTTCGCGATACAAAAACGTCACAATACGTGTCGTGGAGGTGACAAAGTGTATCGCGATATTGGGTTATTAATATTAATCTATTGTGTTTACTAGTAACGCGCATCCGACCGCGACCGCGACCGCATCTCGACCTGCAGACCAAAATCTTACTCCGCTCAGAAGAAACTAGTCCCATTTTGCGGTCCCGTTTTGAGCTCTGAACTTTTACTTATGTAAGGCTGGTGTAGAGTTAAGCCTTACCTTATTAAATTAAACCTTTTTGGGGTCGTGAGTAGGATAAACACGGGGACAACTTCTGCTGAGTTCCAGTGTACTTTAATGTCCCTCAACAGTGTAGGGTTTTAGAACATCAACACAGCACCTAGTGCCGTACTGTGGCGTATCACTCCGCCCAATCTAAAACATATGAACAACTACAGATAAACTGACTAGTGTCATTATAGTCCCTGATTTACATCAGAATATAAAGAATATATTTATAAAATAATGAACGCTGAATTACCAAAATAACCTTCTTAACAAAAATAAATCTCCTCTTACACTTATAAGGTGAGCATGAATCAATCTTTTTTATGATGTAAAATTGTATGTATTTATTTACTTTTATTTATTTATTTAATTTTAGTTGTTAAATTAGAAAGAAAAAAGTCAAATCATACATGAGAGAAACTATTCAGTTTGTGGCAAAATATTTTTAAATGTATGAAACTGAAGATTCATAATGCAAACCTGACATTTACTTTTAGTTCAGTTTGTGGAAAATGGTTGTCCTGGCTTTCTCTTTAAAACTTAAACAGTTATAAAGCATTACAAACTGTAACAATAGGGCAAACACACAGCATTGTTTTGTATTTTGTGTCTTTCAAATAAGACAATTTTTTCCAGTCATATGTTCCTCATTCAAGGTTGTTAAAAAATACTGCTATAATATCGTATTGTATCGTTATCGTGACCTCAATATCGTGTATCGTACCGTATCGTGAGATTAGTGTATCGTTACACCCCTACCGTTTACTATCTTCTTTTAGCTGTTCTTTGTAGGTTCTTCTCAAATTCCCTGAGGACTCGTTGGAGTCATCTTGGCTGGATGTCCAATTCTAGAAAAACAGACACAGTACTAAAACCGTTTTAGTACTGCTTAACTGTGGATTAATGGACACCTGAATACTCTGAGATGACGTTGCATCCGTTTTCCAGCCTTATACAGATCTTCTACTTTTGATTATACATCTTCAGAGACTTCCTTTACGCAAAGAATGATGATTCTTTTCCAAACTATTTTCATTAACTGGACTCCAGGTGTGCAAACGAGTGGCTCCGATTAGTTTTCATTAAAGTAATGGGTCGATGGGTTCACTTGCTTCTTCCTCCAGGACTTGCAATTTTCAGTTTTAGTTCAATATTTATGCTCGTGCGTTACCAGATTCAGACGACTGTGTTTGGCCATTAGCGCCACTTAAATGAAGACCAGATTGCACTGAAAATCAATACATACTGTACATGCACATTTGCTCATTTTTCCTGACCCAACAGTTTTTCAATTCAATTTTATTTATATAGTGTCTATTAGAATACAAATTGTCTCTACAAACATAGCGATTTCCAGAGACCAATATAATGACCCCCGAGCAATTATTAAATCAAAATAGCAGGTAACCCCCCCTCCCCCTAGTGGGAGAAAAACCTTAAGCCAGACAAGAGCAAGGAAAACTCCACTTTAGGAGGGAAGAAACCAGGACCTGGATCATAAGGGGGGGTTCTTCTGCCTTCGTTTGAGTTTGAATGCTAAAAAAAACCCTTAAAAACACTTAAGCACTCATGCTCTCATCCCTGTCTCCTGTGAGCCCCTCCCTGTGGACAAAGAAGACATAGAGATGCGCTTTACACAAAGCATAAATAGACGGCGATGGAGGGAACTCCATCTCTGCTTAACCTCGTCACGCAACATAACTTACAGTGAAAACTCCTCATGCTGTCTCGTCATCTCTCATGAAGAGCCTGCTGCCGTTGGTTACGCGGAGCCAGGAGACGCTGCTCAAGCCTGCATGTCCCCTCAAAAGACTCCCATCTAGCCTGGCTTTAACTAGTCTAATTTCCTGCTGCACAGTTCTGAGTTGTGATATCACAGATGTCGGTGGTTAAGAGTCTGCAGCGCGACACGACCAAGGAGCAAAGCAGCTCGATGACAAAATACATACACATGAAATGCCTCCTCCAAGGGCAATCTAATGTTCAGATTTTAATTAACCCATACCACTCCAGTGCTACATTGCATGCCAAGCAGAGGCCTGGAGGGAAGGAGAGGATTGTGGGAGAGAAAAAAGAAATAAAGACAAGCAGGAAAGAGACAGAAAGAGATGTTCCTTATGTCCCAATTTTATTTTTATTCCCTTATTCTGGGAAAACAAACAGCAACAAACAAGAGCCCATTACAGTTTCATTCCCTGCATCTTCCCTGAACCATGAAATCCATGAGCCCAGAGTTCAGAGCAGACGGAGAGATGAGGAGGAGTGCAAGGATGAAAAATTAATTATTTGGTGGAGGCGTCACGGTTCATTTGGCCCAGAAAGGCTGCAAAGGGAACTGATGGGGTTTGTCGGGAGGCAGCAGCACCTCGGCTGATGAAGACAAAGACAAATCATTTTCAGAACCACCTGTGCTGCTGTGTTGCACTAATTCTGATTACATCAGTCATTTATATTTTACACACAAGTCGCACAAGAAGAGGGTGGCTGATGGAGTACAAACATTAGGAACCAGCAGGATGAGCCTTCGCCGCCCGGTTCTAAAGGAGTCAAATAAACAAGCGGGCTAACCGTTACCTGGAATAATTAGGATTGTTTTCTTAGCGGAAGGTACACAGATCCAAGAACCAGGTAAACACAAATTAGAGACACAATGCAGGGATCAATAGCACTCTTGAAGCACATTATGTTTGACAGCGGGCTAAACCATACAACTTTGGTGGTAAATTCAAATTAACGCAGCGTGTTCAGTAGCGGCGTTCGTCCACAAAGGACGCTGCGAGGCAGAAAGGATGCAAAAGCACTGATTGCACCTTCGGCTAATACATTTGAAATGCTTATTTGCATCACACTGATTGGATGAAAAGGCCGGCCTGCGTAAGTCCACGGACACCAGGACCTGGCTGCTTCGTGAGAGAGAAAACATCAGTCTATCTGTCTTCGGGAAACTGCCACTGGAGCTCATGTCAGGCCTCGTGGACCCATCCATCCCTCTTCTTTCCTGCAGGACACGAAATACTCGTCCTTTGTACTCACTCTCTTCCTTTGTCTCATTTCACAAACTGGGTCTTCGATAATGGGACCAATCTAATGTCAGTGTCAGGGGTCAATATTGATGGGATTCACTAACTGGATCTCACGATGATGGCAGTGATCCAAAACTAAATGCTGATTTGTAATATATTGCACTATTATTCACGTACAAATATCTGTTTCTAGATTTCTCATACTTTTCTAAATGATGATGATTTTTATGATTTCCAAATCATAAAAACATTCAGGCCCCGTTTACACGGGGCAAAAACGGAGGCGTTTTCATGCGTTTTGGCTGTTCGTTTACACGAAAACGGAGGTCAAAGCCCCCAAAAACGATCATTTCTGAAAACTCCGGCCAAAGTGGAGATTTTCAAAGACTCCGTTTTCACGTTTGCGTCTAAACAGAGAAAACGGAGGAAAACAGAGATTTACGTCGCATTATGCGACAGAAACGTCACCAGCAGCGTCATGAGTGCGACCTGTGTTTACAATTTGTTTGGCCACCGTCAATATTTTCTTTTATTTTACCTGTTTTAAATTCTCTCAGACTCTCGTTCCGTCTTGGAAGTAAAGCCTGAATTATGGTCCCGCGTTAAATTGACGCAGAGCCTACGGCGTAGGGTACGTGGCGATGCGCGCCGTACGGTGTGCGTCGCCGCGTACCCTACGCCGTAGGCTCTGCGTTGGTGTAACGCGGAACCATAAATCAGCCTTAACTGGAAGTTACACGTGTCATTTGTTGATGTTTTTTCCAGGATTCTGATTGGCTGGCATGACGTTAACAGCGTTTTCATGCGAGTCCGTGTAAACGAGGATATTTTTGAAAACGGAGAGGGGAAACTATCCGTTTTTGTAAATACCCAGCTACGTGTAAACGTGGCCTTAGTTTGGAAACAAAGGTGTTGAAAAAACATCTTCAATTTACATAAATCTCTTTGAAATATCTTTGAATTTGACACTTATTTTGTAAAATGCACTTTGCTCTCTTCCTTCACTGATAACCAGGACCACTTTTCCACCACTTTTTACAAAAGCAACGTTCCCTCCACGATGAACCCACACTTCAGGTGACGCTCAGCACGCTTTCAGTCCATATGTGTGAGCCACAGTCACAACTTCTACACACAAAACATCAATATTCAACTAATGAAGACCTCTGACACTTTTATCAAGAGGTACAGCATATATACAAGTACCAGATGTGTGTGTTCACTGCTTGGCTGGATGTCCTCCCAAACTTGGGCAGGGGAAAACATCTTCAATACATCACCTCTCCATGGCCCAAGTACCAAGGCTCGGTACTTGGGCCCCTTCTCTTTGCCATATCCACCACCTCTCTGGGCCAGATTATTCGATCATACAGCTTCTGGTATCACTGCTATGCAGATGATATGTAACTCTATCATTCCTATTGGACCACATCACAATCTCACCACGAATCTCGGCTAAACTCTCTGACCTGTCTGGATGGATTAAGGTTCACCACCTTCGACTTAACCCGTCTAGGACTGAGGTACTGGTTACCCCCAGTCCATCATTCTTTCAGCCTCCATATCCACATAAATGTTGGGTCTACTACTGTCAAAGCTTACAGAGAACCTTAGGCTCACGTTTTATGGCCAGTTATCTTTCTCTGACCACATTGTCTCAGTGTACCGGCCGTGCTGCGTAACTCTCTACGACATTGAAAAAAAGAAGACTGGACCTGACTCAATCCTGACTCAACTCTTGGTACAAGGCATTGTTATGTCCTGCCTCGAGTACTGCAAGGTATTCCTGGCCGTCCTTCCAGATTGTGTGATCAAACCGCTAAAAAGAGGTTCACAATGTCTCTACAAGATGATCTCGGGGTCCACAGCTGCTTATCTGAACTCGATTGTAAAGGTGTACCCCCCTTCTCGAGCACTGCACTCTTCACAAGAACACAGACGGGCCTTGTCCTCTCCTCAATCCAGACTGCTCTCCAAGTGGTTCCTCAACGGTGGAACAAGTTGTTTTGGGAGAAATCTCAATTAGGTTCTAGGAGTGGTCGGCTGTACCAAAATGAATCACACACACACCTCTTCTTTGCTATGAGATATGAATACATTTATTAGCAAGAAGCAAGCATTTACATAGAAGACATCCACAAGATTACTCGTTTGCTAGGATGACGGGCCTAGTCACCCCCCGCAAAACCGCAGAGCAATCACTTGTTTGCTAGGATGACGGGCCGAGTTATCCCCTGCAAAACAGCAGCAATCATCACAGTTGCAATCATCACAGACAAGCACAAGGGTTTTTAAGGCCTATCTTACCTCGACACGTGACTGGAGAGCCCGGCAGTCCGGTTTTGAATAAGCCAAGGAGAAAAAACCTGCGCCGGGCGTTTTGCAAGAACCCACGGCAGACTCTAAATCTACTTCCAGCCACTGGGTCTTTATACCTTTCCCTCAGCACCTTGCGGAGGGGGCGGGGAAAGGCCTATTCGCCCCCCCGTCCGCAAGCTCTCAAACTAAGTTTCGGCTCCCACAGGACCAAAATCCCGTGCGAACCAGGCTCTTTCTCACAGAAAAACAGGCATTTGCTATGATAAACAGCAGGTGCATGGCTGACTAGAACTAAAGCTGTGTTTTGGGAACCCAGGGCATCTTCAGGACACAAAACTTATTTTTTCTCACTTCACAAGTCACTAGGGGTGTAACAATATATCACGCCACGAAATTTCGCGATACAAAAACGTCACAATACGTGTCGTGGAGGTGACAAAGTGTATCGCGATATTGGGTTATTAATATTAATCTATTGTGTTGACTAGAAACGCGCATCCGACCGCGACCGCGCCTCGACCCGCGGACCAAAATCTTACTCCGCTCAGAAGAAACTAGTCCCGTTTTGCGGCCCCGTTTTGAGGTCTGAACTTTTACTTATGTAAGGCTGGTGTAGAGTTAAGCCTTACCTTATTAAATTAAACCTTTTTCGGGTCGTGAGTAGGATAAACACGGGACAACTTCTGCGTGAGTTCCAGTGTAGTTCAATGTCCGCTCAACAGCGTAGGATTTTAGATCATCAACACAGCACCTAGTGCTGTATCACTCCGCCCAATCTAAAACATACTAACAACTACAGATAAACTGACTAGTGTCATTATAGTCCCTGATTTACAGAATATAAAGAATATATTTATAAAATAATGAACCCTGAATTACCAAACTAACCTTCTTAACAAAAATAAATCTCCTCTTACACTTATAAGGTGAGAATGAATCAATCTTTTTTTATTATGTAAAATTGTATGTATTTATTTACTTTTATTTATTTATTTAATGTTAGTTGTTACATTTCTGGAAAAGAAAAAAGTCAAATCATACATGAGAGAAACTATTCAGTTTGTGGCAAAATATTTGTACTTGTATGAAACTGAAGATCATAATGCAAACCTGACATTTACTTTTAGTTCAGTTTGTGGAAAATGGTTGGTCTGGCTTTCTCTTTAAAACTTAAACAGTTATACAATAGGGCAAATGCACAGCATTGTTTTGTATTTTGTGCCTTTCAAATAAAAGACATTTTTTTCCAGTCATATGTTCCTCATTCAAGGTTGTTAAAAAAATACTGCTATAATATAATATCGTATCGTATCGTTATCGTGACCTCAATATCGTGTATCGTACCGTATCGTGAGATTAGTGTATCGTTGCACCCCTACAAGTCACCTGTGACCATAAGTCGTCTCTCTCTTCAAGGAGACGTTCAAAAGTGTCTTCATTCAAGAACACCTTCTGTCGTGAACTGCCCTATCTTTAACTTCCTTACCGGTCGTCTGAGCTGCATTTCAATGCCAACTTGTCTGCACCTACTTCGTGATCTGCTATCTTACTATGGCTTGATAGCATTCCTCTGTTGTAAGTCGCTTTGGATAAAACTGTCTGTAAAGTAACGTGTTAATGATTATGTTCCATCAAAGGTTCAGCAGATATTTGTAATCAACCGTGTACTTTGTGTACCGTGTCCTAGCTGTGTGAATGTGCTCTGTGTTTTTGTGCCTTTTATGTTTTATGTTTCTTGGTTTTACCCCCCCCTGTAATGTGAATTTTCCCTCTGGGGGACAATAAAATAAAGTTGAAGTTGAACCTCCGTCCATCTGACATAACCAAAGTCAGCTGCGCTGATGTGCTACATCTCAAAACTTAAGTACAGTAAAGATGAGCTGCAGCTGAAAAGCCAAGTGAGATCCTGACCTGATTTAACCGCAGAAGCTTAATGAGCTCCATTAAAAGTTCAACTGTCACACTCAGACAGCACAGCTGACTGGTGACGTTACAGAGCGACATAACTCAGCACTCTCCTCCACTGACAGAGTTCAGTCAGCATCTTGGAGAGATGTTAACCTGCAGTTTCAGTCTGTGCCATTCGCACCGCAGAAAAACAACAACAAGCTTGATGTCTTGGGTGATTTCCAGTTAAGAAACACTGATTCGTCAGCTGGTAATCATGTTAACGAGTGATTCCCAAATGAATTTTTTTTTTTCATTTTATTTCACCAAATTACATTATTTATTTATCCATCCATAGGTTCCACCGTTATCGATTGGACAGCAAATGCAACGCTACAGCCACTTCAACATTTGCAATTTGGGAATTTTGCTTGACGAAAGTGACAGAGGACTCGGGATCAGCAGATATTAAAATTGAAATGACCCTAACTCAAGACTCATTATTAGAAGCTAACAAAGACGGAGAGCATGAAAAATAATAATAGTAATAACAACAACAAATATAATGGGGCTACTAGCAAAACCAGAATGCTGCCTCTGCTGTCTCTATGCTTTTAGTAATTAGGAAGAAATTCAACACCAAAGCAGCTAAAATCTTAACTGGCAGGTCAGAAATAAGAAATTAATAAGTAAAAAAAAAAGAAAATCAGCATTCAAACATAACAATCACTCAAAAGTAAGGACTTTTGTTTTGCTGAACTTACTGAAAACATTCACGCAGTGTGAAAACAGCACTAGAATTAAAAGTCAATGTTTTTCTTAAGAAGAAAAAATAAACGCCAGCTCAATTTTTCTTAACCACGTAACTCATGGCCTTCGCCTGAGGATAAGGACGGGGAAACAAAGTGGCAGTATAAATAGAGAGGAAAATATTTTTAAAAGAAAATTAAGTAAAAAGAAACATTCACAGTTGGAAGTCTAGTCAGAGAGAGAGATGATATTCAGACAACAGAGATGACCATGAATGCATCGCAGTGATGTCATGTGTCTACAGCTAAGGTAACACGAGTGAATCATCTCAGCGGACAGCAGGAACAGAAAACAACAAAAACAACAACAGTTCAGCATCTAGGTGAAGAGACGCTCCTGCACAGCAACAGAGGGAGGATAAAACCAGCTATTAACAGTAGTGTCCGACCGATCAGCCTTTTTTTCGATTATTTCGATCACCGATTAGGGGGAAATCAAAAAGACCGATAGCCGATATCAGCCGATACGATTATTACCCTTTTTTACCTTTTTGGGAGAAAACAAATTTCAATACAAGAGTTCATTTAAATGAATGGTGAGCAATTTATTGCTTTAACTAGGAAGGACAGCAATATTCACTTCGCACGGCTCACACATCAAAAGTGCAAATTATGGAACATCTAACAAAACAAGCAGCATTTCAGTTATTAAAAATAACATTAAGTGAATTTTCTCTTTACATAAAATAAAAAAGCTGCCTATAAAAAATAACAAATTAAGAGGAATAACAGCCTCAATTTTAGAACAGTCAGGCACAATACTCCCAATTCCCAGACCCAAACCACAGCAAGTGCCTACTTGGAGGTAGTAACAGTAAGCTAATTAGTACACATGACAAACAACCAAACAGTACAGGTTGTGAAAATGGCTACACAGGTTGTTTTTTTAAGTGCAAATATTTACTTAAGTTTACTTAAGTTTGAGCATGTTGAACATTCTTAATACAAAAAGAAAATGCAGTATTTCAGTAAATGATCACATTAGATGCAACCCCCACATTAGATGCAACCCCCCCATGTAAATATAAGATATGCACTTTATGCAACCGATTTTCTTTTTAAAAAAAATCGAAATTATTCATTTTCGATTTTTTTTTGGGGGGGACGATACCGATTATTAATAAAATTATGAATATCGAATTCGATAATCGGCCATGGCCGATTATCGCCCACTAATTAACAGGCACCGCAGTCCCTCCTCCACACACACAGGAATCTGGATCTGGTCTTTTGGAAACCAGAGCATGTTCTCGCTGACCCGTCTCTAAGAACGTTTACTTCCGGCTGTGACCTCATCAGAAAGTCTTCTACGCCTCAGTTTGACTACTTTTCCACATCATCGACTTCTCCTCATGTAACCTGTGTCACACACTTATTGTCCAGATGGACCCGGGTTTCAGTACCAGAAGAACTAACAGCTCAGCTGGATTCCCCCAAATCCAGGAGATTCCCCTCTCTTTTCCCAGTTGATGTCAGAGGTCGCGTGGGAGGAACAGTGGGATATAATTGCTAACCAGCAGATGAAAGCTGGCTATTACACTGAACATCTTTGCCAGGACCGCTGGCAGGAGGCCAGCTGTGAGTTGGAGGGCGATTTCATGAGATAAATCATCACGGGAGGGAAAAGACTTAAGGGTCCTCTGGAGGATATAAGCACAACCTCTGGTTTCCCTCCCTGACCTCATTCATTCCTCATCATTAAAATGTAAAACGGACACTCCTGCAGAGTTCCCCAAACCCACATCCAAGTCCTCCCACTGAGTCCAGAGTCTCTGTAGCGTTTTCCTCGGTGGAACGGGACCCTGGTCAAGATAAAAACAAAACTACTTCTACGTGTTAAACGGAAACCCTATTTGAGCTTCATCCCACTGTGAATTAATTCCATAGTTCAACATGGCAACCAGGGTCAGTGTAGCAAGGGCTTGCTACTTGGGGTCACTCGACAGGACAGAGGACACAGGGTTTCGTGCAGGAAACGTTTTATTCCCCCAGACACAAGTGTGGCAGCACCCTCAGTAGCTCTCCTTCCTCCCAGCTGAGCCCCAATGCTGCTGTGCAGCCGCTTTTTATGTAGCCAGGCAGGGTGGAGAGGTTGATTGGGCACATCTGTGCCCAATCAGCTGAGTGGCTGCTCCTCCACCCTGCCACAGTCAGGCCCCGTTTACACGGAGCAAAAACGGAGGCGTTTTCATGCGTTTTGGCTGTTCGTTTACACGAAAACGGAGCTCAAAGTCACCAAAAACGATCATTTCTGAAAACTCCGGCCAAAGTGGAGATTTTCAAAAGCTCCGTTTTCACGTTTGCGTCTAAACAGAAGAAAACAGAGATTTGGGCTTCAGAACGTCACATTATGCAACAGAAACGTCACCAGCATCATTTGTGCGACCTGTGTTTACAATTTGTTTGGCCACCGTCAATATTTTCTTGTATTTTACCTGTTTTATATTCACACTTAAAAGTAACTCTGTCTTCTCTGTCACTCCAAACGAAAGACTCTCGTTCTGTCTTGGAAGTAACTGGCAGTCCAGGCTGATTTATGGTTCCACGTTACACCAACGCAGAGCCTACGGCGTACGGTACGAGGCGATGCGCACCGTACGTAGGCTACGCCGTCGATTTAACGCAGAACCATATTATTCAGGCTCCACACGTGTCATTTGGTGACGTTTTTTTACAGGACTCTGATTGGCTAGCATGACTTTACGCTTCTCGTTACACTGCCCCCTGCAGGTTTTATGCGGGTTCGTGTAAACGGAGAGATTTTGAAAACGATCTTGTGTAAACGATGGAATTTTTCAAAACGTAGAGGGGGAAATATCCGTTTTTGTAAATACCCGGCTATGTGTAAACGGGGCCTTAGCCTTGTGGATGCAAGAAACTGCCCATTTTAAAAAATTAAATAAAAATTAAAGCTGCAAGCAGCGATGAACGGGCCCTCGCACTCACGGCCACCGCCCCCCATAAGCATATCAGAAAAGACACCACCCACGACTTCCTATGTCAAACCATTCAAAAGTTATAGCAGAAAAAAGGGACAACCAATCAGAAGAAGGGGCGGGGCTAATTCAGGCCAATGAACGTCAAGGACTCCATACAGAATCTGATGACACCACCTACGACTCTCTATGTCAAACCATTCCAAAGTTATAGCAGAAAATCGGGACAACCAATCAGAAGAAGGGGCGGGGCTAATTAAGGCCAACGAAGCTTAAGAACTCATTACAGAGTCCCATGACACCACCCAAGACTTCCTATGTCAAACCATTCAAAAGTTATAGCAGAAAAAAGGGACAACCAATCAGAAGAAGGGGCGGGGCTAATTCAGGCCAATGAAGGTCAAGGACTCCATAAAGAATCTGATGACATCACCCACGACTCTCTATGTCAAACCATTCCAAAGTTATAGCAGAAAATCGGGACAACCAATCAGAAGAAGGGGCGGGGCTAATTAAGGCCAACGAAGCTTAAGGACTCATCACAGAGTCCCATGACACCACCCACAACTCTCTATGTCAAACCATTCAAAAGTTATGGCAGATAAAAGTATTCTAGGGGGCGCTGTTGAACCGTTAGGCCACGCCCATTAATGCAAACCATGAAATATCAAATTTATCGCCAAATCTGGCTTGCATGCAAAATTTGGTGACTTTTGGTGAACTATCAAATATGGACCAATCACATGAAGGGGGGGCGCGCCTTTTGGCATCTAGCGTCGCCACGGTAACACTTTTGAAAGAGAAAAGTAATGCGTGGTGTCGCAGGATGTAGACGCACATTTTGGTGTATAACACACCTGGGTGCACGTTACGGTTCGGGCTGAATTAACTGCCGAAGGAATGGCATAAATTTCGCCAAAATGACACAATTTATTCAAAATGGCCGACATCCTGTTCGGTTTCGGCCATGGCGCCAAGAGACTTTTCTTTAAGTTGTGCCATGATACAGGTGTGTACCGATTTTCGTGCATGTACGTCAAACCGTATTGTGGGGCTTGAGGCACAAAGTTTTCCGGGGGGCGCTGTTGAGCCATTTTGCCACGCTCATTAATGCAAACCATGAAATATCAAATTTATCGCCAGGCCTGGCTTGCATGCCAAATTTGGTGCCTTTTGGGGAACTATCAAATATGGACCAATCAGATGAAGGGGGGGTGCGCTTGTTGGCGTCTAGCGTCGCCACGGTAACACTTTTGAAAGAGAAAAGTAATGCGTGTAGTCGCAGGATGGAGACGCACATTTTGATGTATAACACATCTGGGTTCACGATACGGTTCGGGCTGAATTAACTCTCGAAGGAATGGCATATATTGCTCCAAAATTACGCAATTAATTCAGAATGTTCAAAATGGCCGACTTCCTGTTGGGTTTCGGCCATGGCGCCAAGAGACTTTTCTTTTAGTTGCGACATGATACAGGTGTGTACCGATTTTCGTTCATGTACGTCAAACCGTATTATGGGGCTTGAGGCACAAAGTTTTTTCCGTCGAACCAATCAGATGAAGGGTGGGCGCGCTTTTTGGCGTCTAGCGCCGCCACGGTAACGCTTTTGAAAGAGAAAAGTAATGCGTGTTGTCGCAGGATGGAGACGCACATTTTGATGTATAACACACTTGGGGGCACGTTACGGTTCGGGCTGAATTAACTTTCGAAGGAATGGCATAAATTTCGCCAAAATGACACGACTAATTCAAAATGGCCGACATCCTGTTCGGTTTCGGGCATGACTCCAAGAGACTTTTCTTTAAGTTGTGCAATGATACAGGTGTCTACTGATTTTCGTGCATGTAGGTCAAACCGTATCGTGGGGCTTGAGGCACAAAGTTTTCCGGGGGGCGCTGTTGAGCCATTTTGCCACGCCCATTAATGCAAACCATAAAATATCAAATTTTTCGCCAGGCCTGGTTTGCGTGCAAAATTTGGTGACTTTTTGGGCACGTTTAGGGGGGCAAAAAGGCCCTCCTTTCGTCAGAAAAATAATAATAATAATAATTAAAGCTGCAAGCAGCGATGAACGGGCCCTCGCACTCACGGCCACCGCCCCCCATAAGCATATCAAAAATGACACCACCCACGACTTCCTATGTCAAACCATTCAAAAGTTATAGCAGAAAAAAGGGACAACCAATCAGAAGAAGGGGCGGGGCTAATTCAGGCCAATGAAGGTCAAGGACTCCATACAGAATGTGATGACACCACCCACGACTCTCTATGTCAAACCATTCAAAAGTTATAGCAGAAAATCGGGACAACCAATCAGAAGAAGGGGCGGGGCAAATTTTCACCAATTATGGTCAAGGACTCAATACCGAGTCCCATGACACCACCCACAACTTCCTATGTCGAACCATTCAAAAGTTATAGCAGAAAAAAGGGACAACCAATCAGAAGAAGGGGCGGGGCTAATTCAGGCCAATGAAGGTCAAGGACTCCATACAGAATGTGATGACACCACCCACGACTCTCTATGTCAAACCATTCAAAAGTTATAGCAGAAAATCGGGACAACCAATCAGAAGAAGGGGCAGGGCTAATTTTCACCAATTATGGTCAAGGACTCAATACCGAGTCCCATGATACCACCCACGACTCTTTATGTCAAACCTTTCAAAAGTTATGGCAGAGAAAAGTATTCTAGGGGGCGCTGTTGAGCCGTTAGGCCACGCCCATTAATGCAAACCATGAAAAATCAAATTTATCGCCAGGCCTGGTTTGCCCATAGGAAAAACAACACCAACCGCCGCTGAGTTTGTGTGCAGTTTCCCATTGAAACAATATCTCACACTACTGAGGTTAGATGAAAAACATTAATTAGATGAAGTTGGTAATTAAAGGAGCATGAGGCAGGATTGAGGCAGGATTTATGAAAAAAATGTGTATACGTTTTAAGTTTTCTAGTAATAATGTCAGATGAAGCGTTCCAAACCAAAAAGAATGAGCCCTCTAGCGTATCTGTCCTTTGCCTTGAACAGGCTGTTGCTGCAAAATGTGCTGCAATTGTGCCCGGAATTTCCCGCGCTGTCCTGCGGATGTGACGTCACATGACGCTGCATGCGCGTTCTCCCCGTTCTCCCGTGCCGGCTTCGCTGTTGGCTGCAGTACCCCCAACGTCCGTCGTGGTGAAGGGTGGCGCTAGAGAGTCTCATTTCTTAAAAGGAGCCTCAAGCTCCTTTAAAGATTACAATATTTAGATATCACTCATCACACCAGTAAACAGGAGAAACCACAATGGTCAATTCTCGCCAAATTGAGTAAATTCCAATTGTCCCTGAACGCACCAGTGGATGAAAGATGCAGTGGATGAAGAAATAATCATCAGTTTCCGAATTCCGACGGTGTATATTTTTATTTGCACCTTTTGCTATAAAAAAAAAACAAAAAACAGTCAATGAAAAATGGATAGGAATAGTAAGCCAAGAGGACTTATAATATTACAAAGTTCACTCTCACTCTCAAATAAATAAATATATATAAATAAATACAACAACACACCCCTCTCCCCTTCAAATAAATTCAAATGAACAATCAAACTTGTTTCTTTATACAATTAATTAATTTATACATTTATCAATATTCCATACCATGTCTTTGTAAAAGAGCATAATACAAAGTCTTTCAGCATAAAAGTACGTATTTTTAATGTGTGACAGCGTCCTGTTTCATAACTACATCTCTGCCAGCCTCTCCAAGATGGCCGTCGGTACCTTATCCAAGATGGCGGCCGCGCTGAACGTCAGCTCCAATGCCCCGCCCCCCCGCGGGAGATGCGCGCGCATAACAAACCCCCCCCCCCACCCCTCCCTCCGTCCCCCGCGGGAGCACCCCTCCTTTCTCTCCTCTCCTCCTTTGCTGTCACCCGCTGCAGGCAGTCAGTCAGAGTTAAGAATCCAGTGAATTTAACATAAATATTAATCTAAAATCAACGGTCCCACTCAGGCTTATGAAATTCACAAGATATTTTCTCATTATAGTAAACAACATATCTATGAAGTCGGATGTCAATTTTGACATTTTGTGACAAAGACATAGCTTTTTATGTTATTAGTTCATTTTTTTAATTTTTAGAGTGACGGAGTTCTCAGAAAATAATATGTTCCAGTGTATGATTTTTTAGTCCTGTTGTAAGCTATCTGAAACTGCCATTTAATTTTCCTTACACAAAATCTCTGATTTTTAATTAATATTTTACCAGAAATACAGAGTGACATAAAAATGCCAATTCCTTTCAAATTACGGCCACGATACGCGACACGGTCAACAAGGGACCTACTGCCAATCAAATGTGTCAATCGCATTAAGATTGGATAAACCAAACAGCAACTAAAGCACATAATTTGATGAAAAATGTATACCTGACCAAAAGGTGGCGCTATGGAGTTCATCCAAGATTGTCATATCCACTTGTTCAGAATGCAAGCCCGATTAAATGTATTGAATTTGGGTTCATTCTGACCAATTATGTTTAAGTTACAACAACTTTTATGTTCATGGCGAGACCCCGAAATTTGACAACCTCTGACAGCGACGCCCTTTGACACAAACTTACAGTTTTCTCTGTCAGTCATCGTCAATGCCTTACCTATTATCTCACCAACTTTGAGATCAAGAAACTGATCTCGTTTGGAGCACAGATGCAAACTAGAAGACATGACAATTCCTGGTGCCAACAGGTGGCGCTACAACCGATCCTGAGTATTCCACCATAGATGTCTTCAGGCTCAACCTACAATCATGCACATACGTTTTCGACTACATCAAATCATGTATTGCTGAATTACAGCCAATTGATGTTTGATGGCGAAGCTTAAAAATGACCTCAAACTTCGGTGGATCACTACGGTCAAGCCCTCTGGCAGAAACTTAAAAGCTTCGCAATTTAGCGTCGGCCATGTGTCTAGATTGTACAAACCAAGTTGTGAGCCAATTCGATAAAATCTCTAGGAGGAGTTCGTTAAAGTACGAGGCCTAGAAATGATCAGAATTCATGAAAAATGACATTTTCTGTTCAAAATGCCGGACTTCCTGTGTAACTTAGAGCATGGGTCCAAAAGACTTTTTTGTAGCTCTTTGTCTAATATAATACTCACATAAAGGTCATTGCTGTAAGTCAAACCATATTGTGGGGCTCGTCAAAAAACATAAAATAGGTGGCGCTATAGAGCCCATTCTTGTGGACCCATGCCTGTCGCCCATAAAATACGTAATTTTACGCGACTCTGGAAGCGTGTGCAAAATTTGGTGAGTTTTCGAGCATTTTAAGGCCTTCAAAAAGGCAATTTATTTACGGCGAGAATAATAATAATAATAATTAAAGCTGCAAGCAGCGATGAACGGGCCCTCGCACTCACGGCCACCGCCCCCCATAAGCATATCAGAAATGACACCACCCACAACTTCCTATGTCAAACCATTCAAAAGTTATAGCAGAAAAAAGGGACAACCAATCAGAAGAAGGGGCGGGGCTAATTAAGGCCAACGAAGCTCAAGGACTCCATACAGAATCTGATGACACCACCCACGACTCTCTATGTCAAACCATTCAAAAGTTATAGCAGAAAATCGGGACAACCAATCAGAAGAAGGGGCGGGGCTAATTAAGGCCAACGAAGCTCAAAGACTCCATACAGAGTCCCATGACACCACCCACAACTTCCTATGTCAAACCATTCAAAAGTTATGGCAGAGAAAAGTATTCTAGGGGGCGCTGTTGAGCCGTTAGGCCACGCCCATTAATGCAAACCATGAAATATCTAATTTATCGCCAAGTCTGTCTTGCATGCCAAATTTGGTGACTTTTGGAGAACTATCAAATATGGACCAATCAGATTTCAAAATGGCCGACTTCCTGTTCGGTTTCGGCCATGGCTCCAAGAGACTTTTCTTTAAGTTGTGCCATGATACAGGTGTGTAGCGATTTTCGTGCATGTACGTCAAACCGTATTGTAGGGCTTGAGGCACAAAGTTTTCCGGGGGGCGCTGTTGAGCCATTTTCCCACGCCCATTAATGCAAACCATGAAATATCAAATTTATCGCCAGGCCTGGCTTGCGTGCCAATTTTGGTGCCTTTTGGGGAACTATCAAATATGGACCAATCAGATGAAGGGGGGGCGTGCTTTTTGGCGTCTAGCGTCGCCACGGTAACACTTTTGAAAGAGAAAAGTAATGCGTGTAGTCGCAGGATGGAGACGCACATTTTGATGTATAACACATCTGGGTTCACGATACGGTTCGGGCCGTATTAATTCTCGAAGGAATGGCATATATTGCTCCAAAATTACGTGATTAATTCAGAATGTTCAAAATGGCCGACTTCCTGTACGGTTTCGGCCATGGCGCCAAGAGACTTTTCTTTTAGTTAAGACATGATACAGGAGTGTACCGATTTTCGTTCATGTACGTCACACCGTATTCTGGGGCTTGAGGCGCAAAGTTTTTTCGGTCTGAACCAACCAGATGAAGGGTGGGCACGCTTTTTGGCGTCTAGCGTCGCCACGGTAACGCTTTTGAAAGAGAAAAGTAATGCGTGTTGTCGCAGGATGAAGACGCACATTTTGATGTATAACACACTTGGGGGCACGTTACGGTTCGGGCCGTATTAACTGCCGAAGGAATGGCATAAATTGCGCCAAAGTGACACGATTAATTCAAAATGGCCGACTTCCTGTTCGGTTTCTCGACATGACGCCCAGAGACTTTTCTTTAAGTTGTCCCATGATACAGGTGTGTACCGATTTTCGTGCATGTACGACAAACCGCATTGTGGGGCTTGAGGCACAAAGTTTTCAAGGGGGCGCTGTTGAGCCATTTTACCACGCCCATTAATGCAAACCCTTAAATATCAAATTTTTCGCCAGGCCTGACTTGCATGCAAAATTTGGTGACTTTTTGGGCACGTTTAGGGGGGCAAAAAGGCCTTCCTTTTGTCAGAACAATAAGAAGAAGAAGAATAATTCCTGCAATTACAATAGGGCCTTCGCACTGCAAGTGCTCGGGCCCTAATAATAATAATAATAACGCGAAGAATTCCTACAGATACAATAGGGCCTTCGCACTGAAGGTGCTCGGGCCCTAAAAAATAAAATCATTAGTTGTCACCTCCTTCACCAAAATCTCTAACTACATGTAATTTAAGCATTCTTTGAGGGATTGGTGATAGCAAATAGGGCTATACTAATCAATGTTTTTTGTTTTATTATATTTTTTGATATTTTCCTCCATCTCAAAGAAGCATCCATTATTCTTTTGATTCTGCATAAGAGAGAACAATTAAGCCATTATTGGCTCATTTATCAGCCTCTCCAAAGCCACTTGAAAATTGAGCTTTTAATTGCATGGCACATGGCTAAGGTTTTAGGTATTAATAGTAGAATCCGCCAAGTTTCCTTTAACCAAGGACAGCCCACGTGCTATGTATTTCCAATTTTGTCTCTCTCTCTGAAGGGAATAATACAGTGAACAAGAACCAGCTGTGAGGACTCGGCTTGTATTAATTGTTAGTGATGAAACAATAGTATTAATCAAAACAATACAGGAATACATGCATGGTGTAAGATGTGAACAATAATTGTGTAAGAGTGTGACTGTTTTCCACTATTAACTGTTATATTTCAATAACAAGTAAATATTTTAAAGAAACTGCTCATTTTAAAGAGGGTTGAAAAGATACGTTAGAAAGGGGAGCTGCTAAACGACATCTCAGGCATTTTGTTGGTACTTTGGGAAACTTCCTTTAAACCTCATGATGAAGAAACTGCAGTGGAAACGTGCACTCAGAATGAGGATTTATCAAAGATTAATCATCCAGATGAGTTGGTTTGTCTTCAAAAAGTGATGCCTTCATAACAGGATACCAAAGTACTCCTGTTTTACTCCTACGACACCCTACCTTCACAATAGGGCTGGGCGATATGGACCAAAAGTCATATCTCGATATTTTCTAGCTGAATGGCGATACTCGATATATATCTCGATATTTTTTCTGTGACATAATTGGGGTTTCCCCCAAAGCATTATAGCATAGCATCTCTGTTAGCTTCATTTTTTTCCTGAGGCAAACCCTTAAAAAAACAGTCAGTTTTAATACAAAGCCTCGTGCCAAATGTCACACCGGTTCCTTTATTAACAGAGGTCTGCACAATATCAAAATGTATAAAACAAATGAAATAAAAATAAACTGCCTGCATATATAGAATAAAAATGCTTCTTGAATAAAATAAAACAAATATCCCTTTCCTGCATAACAATTAAATTAAAATACACTGTGCAATTAATACAATGTAGACAGTAACAGGCAGACTTTTCCACTGAGGTTGACAGTTGTGCAAATAACAAAACATTTGTGCAAATCTCAAATAAAACATTCAAGTCAATTTGTCACAAAATAAGCTATATCAAAATCAAAAAAAAAAAAACATTTTTTTTTTAAATCGATATAAACGATATTGTCTCGTACCATATCGCGTTTGAAAATATATCGATATATATTAAAATCCCGATATATCGCCCAGCCCTACCTTCACAAGGTAACCTGGGTTTTCTCTCATTAAACCTTCCAATCTTATTTAAATGCTTGAATTTTTGACCATCACTAGAGACTAAAGGGTGTCTGTGTCCAGACTGACCGTCGGGAGGCGACTGGCACCCTCGGCGCCGCCGCTGGGCGGTTGCCACGGCAGGACTGGGCATCAGCTGCTGAAGCTGAACACATCAGTAACACACCGAGAGCCCGTCGCAGCCAGAACTCTGCATCAGCAGGCCGAGTGAGCTGGAGGCTGAAGCCAAAACCCGAATGTGTCTGAATACCTGACCGCTGACATTCAAAATGCAGCAGTCGAGTCTGGTCATGAAGTCATGCAGTATTTTAAGATACTTGGTTATCTCTACCCATCAAAGTCTGTTTGTTTGAAAATGACCAAATTACTTAGAAGTGAGTGTATCTCACCAACTACAAGGTTTATTTGAATACATTTTCCATCAAAATAAGAATAATACCTGAGATTTCAGCAGACAGATATTCTTTAGTTGCCAAATTGCTTTATAAACTGAGTTGTGAGTAACATCAAGGAACATCTGGAATCAACAGTTGTCTGGGACTCACTTTGAACCAATCAGGGCAGGCTGGGCTTTTCAGAACAGGGATCTAAAACAGGGCAATGCAGAACATGGAGAAGAGCAGAATGTCAGCTTTGCTCTACTTTCTAACACTTAACCACATCAAGTGGGATTAATAAATTACCACCAGCTAAACGTCACCACCCCGACAGACATGTCACCACCAGAGGTTGTGGACCTTGGTGACATGCTGATGATGACCATTAATTGGCCCTTTGACAGCCTTCTGATTGGTCCCTGACGGACGAATCAGAAACATCATCCTCCGCTGCTACATTCGGGTCAGAATATCCGGTTGGACAAAACAGCCGTCTCTCCCGTTCACATCAATGGAAAAAGCCTAGTTTTTACTGCCTTGTATCAACATTTCAATCACTGGATTATTTTTTTTAAACTTTGTATTAGTAAAAGGAACACTTGTAGTGTAGTGAGGGTGCAGCGTATTTTTATCCCCAAACTGGCAGAAATCCGATCCGTACTGCCAAAACGAAGTCGGTTCTGCAGCAGCTACAACCGCGATTTGTGTATTTAGAAAAATGTGTAAACTAAAAAAAATAAATTTTTGGTAGTTATTTGCACTTTTAAGCAATTTATTTTGTTAGTATGGACTTTTATTATTTATTATTAAAGATTGGCTTATATTGGTTGTTTTTGATGTATAGAAAATAAAAACACTCCATAAAATGGCAGTATAGCATGCAGAAATGTAAAAAAAAAATGCTTAGGTGCACTTGTTCTACGGTAAGTAGTAGTAGTAGTAGTAAATATTTATTTCGGTCAATCACAAACAAAAATTAAAAATCAACAAACAAGATAACACAGGTTTTTCCCTGGTCAACATTGTGATTTGACCGAAAAGGTCTGGGCTTGAAGCATAAAGCTTATTTTGCCCACCTTTTAACAGAATAAAATATACAAAAAAACAAATGAAGTATCATAAGTCTACACAGAATAATAATAATAATAGTAATAATAATAATAATAATAATAATAATACAGGGATTAAAGCAAAAAAAATATTTTTGACTGAAATTTTTTTTTCATGCCAGTTCATATTCCCCCGCCATCTCTGCACCACACTTTAAGAATGGCCCTTTTCTGCTGTGCGGTCGCTTCCCAAAGCTTTCAAGTAAAAAAGTTAAATGCTGTATTAGCCCTTCTGTTTTCTAATGCAGCATTTAAGGTGTAAGAAGACTTTAACCAACACTATTTAAATACTCGAGACCAATAGCATTTTATAGGAGGAAGGTGATTTTGAGCAGTTTTATTATTGTTAGTTTGCTTTTAATTTATAGTCCACATCAATTTGTGCAGTCTTCTCATTAGAGCCTTTGGCCTGTTCTCCTAGATCTGAGTCAACCTGGTAAACTCGCACTTCTTCATCCAGTTGACCAGCTGCTCTGATGTCACTGCACTTGGCAAGGCTTTGGCCAAGGTGATGAAACATCCTGGACTGTTTCATGGACAATAAACGATGGTGTTAATGCAGACAAAGAGATGATTTTATTGTTGAGAGGAAGGTTTTTCTAAATCACATCGCGTCAACACCCCCCGTGGGCCTTCGAGATGCTTTGTTTTATTAAACAGTGGGATTCCCCTGGTCCGCACCAGTTCTAAGTCAGCTGCTAGGCGCCAGCCGAGGCGACTAGGCTTGCCACCCGTCCCTTGAAATACGGAATTGTTACGTAATTGCGAATTAAAAGTTGCGTTCCGTATTGAACCAATACGGACATATATTATGCTCTTATTTATTGATGTCATAATATACAGGTGAAGGTCGGAAAAGTTGAATATATCACAAAACTTCATTCGTAGTAAATTCAACTAAAGGTGAAATAAATATATTATTTCCCACTACATTTAAAGTAAGATACTTCAAGCCTTTATTTGTTATAATTTTGGTGATTATGGCTCACAGTTTATGAAAACCCCAAACAAAAAATGTGATTTTATGAAATCAATAAACAATTCAACCATCAAAATGATAACAAATAAAGGTTTAACATATTTAGCTTTGCATGTAATGAGACTATGTAATATATTAGTTTCACCTTTTAAATTGAATTATTGAAATAAATTAACTTTTACACCATATTCTAATTTCCCGACCTTCACCTGTAGGTTATATTCTACATCTGGGCTGATGTGGACAAGCATAGGAAGTTATTTCAGTTACTGGTATGGTTGGCTGTCTGTACAGTCGTGCAAGTTCAATGCTATTAAAGCACTTTAAACTTTAAATCAAAGCATTTTGTTTTTTCATATAAAATAAATACATTTCTATGCAGTTTAGAAGTTTTGGGGATGTCCCTTTTTTTGGCACCTGCGCTGCTGATAATCAGGTGTTTCTTATTTTTATTTCTGAAAGGTGGCAGCCCTAAAGGGGACCCGCCGGGGGCCCGCGTTAACGGGTCCCCGACGGGCACCGCAGCTGGGGAGATCCGCGAGAAGGGCCCGGCGCGCGTCCTGAGTCGCAGCCGCCATCCGCTGTACCCGATCCCCCCCACCGGTCCGCCTTCCGCGCGGCGCCGGACACCGCCCCGCGAAAACCCCCGCCCGACGACGCGCGAACGCCGCTGGACAGAGGCCCCCCGCGAGGCAGGCCGGAAGACCGCGCCTCCGGCGGCGGGGGGAGGAGGGCGACGGGGCGACTGCTCCCCCAGCCGCGGCTCGAGCCCAGCCCCGCTTCGCACCCCAGCCCGACCGACCCAGCCCTTAGAGCCAATCCTTATCCCGAAGTTACGGATCTGATTTGCCAATTTCCCTTACTGATCCAACACCGCCTCCTCTGCTCTGATTGGCTAATCCAAGGCTCTGGCAGCTTTATTGGTTTACAACAGCGTCAGTTTAATGCCTAACATGATTTCATTGGACAGTCTAAACTGTGCCACAACAAAACGCACATGCAAAGGTTTTTTTTTTTTTTTTTTTTCCCCCTCATTTTCCAATTGACGGAAATCCGTCTAGAGACGGAGAACTTTAATCCCTGTAATAATAACAATAATAATAATGATGGTGATGATAATAATAATAGTAATAATAATAATAATAATAATAATAATAATAATAATAATAATAATAATAATAATAATAATAATAATAGCAATAATATGATAATAATAATAATGATAGCTCTGAAAACAGAAAGTGAAAAGATGCTAAGGAACCCGGCAAAACAAATTTAAGTTGTCATTTTTTCTCGTGCAAGTCATAAAGGGTTAAAGCATGTGACCCAACATAATAATAATGACTTGGATTTATTTAGCGCCCTTCAAGGCAACCAGAGCGCTTTACAGAGATCATTATTCATTATTCATTCATACACATTCTCACATGAGTGCTCGTTTGGTGCTTTTTTTCTCGTCTTCCACGTCATCCCTCCTCCCACTGCCACCAGAAAGAGCGTGGCTTGGGTATCTGATACGGCCCTGGTGATGTGAAATTAATCAGTGTTTAATTATCATCAGATCAAGTCGGCTACATGATTGACAAACAGCCATCTGTGCCTCGGTGCAACTCTCGGTGCTACTGCCACGTTTTATTGATTAACCCGGATAATAAATGTAAACTTCAGAGTCCTACATCAGAGCAGGAGAAGGAAACGACATAAATAACACCCCGTTACTACGTGTGAGTAGTAACTCACTTCAAATGCTTGTTTTTGTTTCCGCCAGCAGAATAGTTAGTAAAATATGTCTTCCAGCTGCAGTCGGCTTCAAGACTGGTCACATTTACCGCCCTCTTCTTCTGTCCTCTACTTACTCTTTAGCAGAGGTGGGTAGTAACGAGTTACATTTACTCCGTTACATTTACTTGAGTAAGTTTTGGGAAATTTTGTACTTTTAGGAGTAGTTTTGAATCACTATACTTTTTACTTTTACTTGAGTAGATTTGTGAAGAAGAAACTGTTCCTCTTACTCCGCTACATTAGGCTACGTTGAGCTGTTACTTTTCTTTTATCCCTTTTATCCGCGTACGTGTCAATCTCATGACATCACTGAGTGATTCTTTGGGAAAAATGTTTGTTTTTGCATGTTTTGTCACATTTACACAGACTCAAACACACACAGAGTTTCTATGAATTCATGGGCTTGTTCTAGTTCTGCCTGGTTAAAAAAGAAAAGTACAAAGGCTTGAAATTTTGTGCTACTTGTGCTTAATTTATTTTTTTATTCTGTTATTATTTTATTTATTTTATTATTTATTAAAGTACTGGAAGTTACTTTAAGATTATTTTAATTTAAGCTATTTTAAATTTTTTTATTAATTTTAATTAATGTATTATTTTATTGATTTAAATTGCCTGAAGATGATTATTTTGTACTTTTTTCTGTTTGAAACGTTGTGTTAAAAAAATAAATCTGACGTTACTCAACAGTTACTCAGTACTTGAGTAGTTTTTTCACCAAGTACTTTTTTACTTTTACTCGAGTAATTATTTGGATGACTACTTTTTACTTCTACTTGAGTCATATTATTCTGAAGGAACAGTACTTTTAGTTGAGTACAATTTTTGGCTACTCTACCCAGCTCTGCTCTTTAGCTACGAATGCTGCTCCACCTCCTCTCCATCTCCCACATCGGCATCGTAGCACCACCACCGCCCCAGGGTTTAGAAGTAAACTAACCATCCAGAGGCCGCCGCCTCCAGCGCAGAGCTGGCGGCGACTCTCCGCAGCCGCTGCCAGACTAATTGGGGGTAAAGACGGGACTGGAAGCCTGAGGTTAAGGGTGGAGGCTGCTGTGGTTTTAATGATGCAGTAAAACGATCCAGAACGTCCCCTAAAAGAGTCGTCGGAGAGTCAAGGCGTTGCAGCCTCCCTGGCCTACGCTAGCGGGCCAACGAGGGGGAGGAGCCACTGGGGAGCTGCTGATTTTCCACTTAGACTTAATGGGTGAAGATGTCACAAAGGACACATTACACATTTGTTTTATCTACTTAACCTTTATTTAACTGGCTCGTCCTACTGAGATTAATGTCTTTTTCAAGGGGGACTGAGTGAAGCCGAGAGAGCACCACCAAGCTGGGCGTTAAGAGCTGCAGAAAGTGGTAGGAAAGATGGACAAAAGCAGAAACATCCCAGACTCCCGCCGTTCTACGTCCTCCAGCACAGAACCTAAAGTAAACCTCCCAACCTACGCAGACAGTAGACAAGACACCAGTCACATTTCCAGGACACATTTGCGCTACAGAAAAGCTAACCGCTGCAGCAGGTCGCTGTTTCCATTGAACTGTATTTGTCTTTTCCTGGGCTTCTAGTCCTCCCCTCGTATTTCTGTGAGGCCCCGTATGTCGTCCTGCTAGCGTCTTCTTCCAAACAATGACAAAGAATAACTCACCCTTGAGGAAGATGGGCAAAAACATCTTTGATCTGACAAATTATTGTAACTGCTGCTCCTGCTGTTGCGTAAATACTCAGGGGATGAAGGCAGCGAAGGATGCTTCAGATGATGGTTTAAAGCAGTAACGTATAATTATTAAGTATTAATGAGGCTAAAACCAGCACAAAACTAGATTTTGATGACTTTATATCAACCGGGCTACGTCACAACTTTGGGTTTTTCAATTTGAGGAAAAATCAGTAATTCACATTCAAATCAAAAGTTTCCGGTATTCATATGCCATTTCAAGAAATATGTATACATCTTATTATATAAATAATATTTATATATCTCATATATATAATGTATGATGTATAATGGGTTCAATTTAGGAACAGACTTTAATATTTGGAATGTTTCTACAAAATAAATGTGTGTTTAAAGATGTTACAAACTGTATTAATGTCTACAAGCCAAGCCAGCTTTATTTATAAAGCACTTGCCAGTACAAAACCGACGACTCTACCTCACATACAGTACGTTATCCCATAAAGCAATGTGCATAACAACAGCCCCAGCATCAGTGAAAGGTGCAGAACGCAGTAGTGTGAAGCGTCGTGGCGTGGTTTACTCCAGGTTACAAACCTCAGCGATGTCTACGGTGACAAACAACTAACCATCGACGCAGTTCAGACTGTACGACAGAGTAAAGCTCCAGAAACAAACCACGTGTTCCTGACTGCAGACAAGCAGATTGTGTTTAAACAAAGTCAAACTTTGAGCTAAAAACGACACAAATTACTGTTTTTGTGACTTTTAGTCCAAGATGAAATTGTTCCCCAGGTTTTCTCCTCCGTTGTTACTCTCAAGAGTCTCAAGTGTCGGCAGCCCACATTCAGTTTAAAGGAGCTGTATGTAAGAGCAATAATAAAACGAATCATAAAATGACCCCGATATGTCAACAGACATTTAAAAATCATGTTCATTTCAAATATTTATGTCACTGACAACAGCACTCAAGCCAGGATATTCCAGTTTAAAAAGAGGAGTTGCAGCCCTCAACTGATGTTTATGTTGAAGCTCCACCCTCCACCTATCTCCCAATCACCAAGTCAGTATTGTTTCTGAAGCTCCACCCTCCACCTATCTCCCAATCACCAAGTCAGTATTGTTTCTGAAGCTCCACCCTCCACCTATCTCCCAATCACCAAGTCAGTATTGTTTCTGAAGCTCCACCCTCCACCTCTCTCCCAATCACCAAGTCAGTATTGTTTCTGAAGCTCCACCCTCCACCTATCTCCCAATCACCAAGTCAGTATTGTTTCTGAAGCTCCACCCTCCACCTATCTCCCAATCACAAAGTCAGTATTGTTTCTGAAGCTCCACCCACCACCTATCTCCCAATCACCAAGTCAGTATTGTTTCTGAAGCTCCACCCTCCACCTATCTCCCAATCACCAAGTCAGTATTGTTTCTGAAGCTCCACCCTCCACCTCTCTCCCAATCACCAAGTCAGTATTGTTTCTGAAGCTCCACCCTCCACCTATCTCCCAATCACCAAGTCAGTATTGTTTCTGAAGCTCCACCCTCCACCTATCTCCCAATCACAAAGTCAGTATTGTTTCTGAAGCTCCACCCACCACCTATCTCCCAATCACCAAGTCAGTATTGTTTCTGAAGCTCCACCCTCCACCTATCTCCCAATCACCAAGTCAGTATTGTTTCGGCATCCGGGTTGCCAGCTCGGCTCTAATTATCTCAGCCATGGCAGCCTACGTTCCTGCTGCATTCTGCAGCCTACCTGGCAACCTCTGGTCGGGGGGAGGAGGGGGGAGGGTACACGCCGCTCAACAATATTTGGAAAGTGACTGCAGTACCAGTTTTGGCCATTTCTTACAGACGGCTCCTTTAAATCACAATGCCCACACATGCCCAGGATGGACTTACAAAGCTACTTTGGGTGGTTTTAGCTGATGGAGATGGGAGACTGCAAAAGCTAGGCCTTTAAATTAAACTAAAACTGACATCCGAACATGAAAAAACTCCTTAGTCTCTTTAAGCTTTAAAGGTCCATGAACTCGACCATGTCATATCCTGCATATTTCATGAAACACGGTGAGCACATGTTTGTACGGAGCTATTTTTATGGCCATTATCAGGTCACACAAAAAAAAAAAAAAAAGAAGGTGTCTCAATGTATATCTTACAAAAAAATATCCAGATGTCTTAATTTACTCTGGTGGCAAATTCACAAGAACCTGGAAGAACAAAGCAGCGCAGAGGAAGTGTGGAGGTTGGAAGGATCACATGACCACCAACGAGCACACCGCTGATCAAACATTAGCTCCAACCACTTTTATTTTAAACAAGTTTGTTGCAAATTACACTAAATCGTTCAACAGCTGCTTTGAGGCAAGAAGGACCAAAGCATCAGCCGTGTAATTAGAGGAAAGCATCTCCACTTCCCCAGAAGTTCCTCTCTAACTTTATCAGCTCAACTTAACTGAATGTGGGAAAGAAAAAAGACATCAGCCTTTTATTCTCATACTTTCACATTTTTCCAAAGTCTCAGTTGAGCCTTAAAAATGGCAGAAATGGATAAAAACATTCAATGCTGGACTAATAACCGGATCTGAGGTGCGTTGAGGTGCCACCAACAACTCCCTCTTAAAAAGGTCTGACTCCGTGTCAGAGGCCACGTCATGTTTGGATGCTGTCTCCATGGTGACTGGCAGGTCTCCGCCTCTGTAGCCGTTTATCTTCTGGCCTGACGTTGATCCCTTTAAGCCTTTCCCTCGGACCCTTCATTCTCCAATCTCCTGCAGGAGGCGATCCACGCACTCTGCTGACATTAACGTTAAGCCCAGGTCTTAGTGCAACAAAGAAACTCCGATCCAAATGCGGAGCAGAGACCCAGAAGCCACAGTGACCTTCTCACTGCAGATGAGCGGAGGAACACAGGGCTTTCAATCCACTCAATGGACACAAGTGGCTTCATACATGTTCTGAATGGGGGGTGTTGAGGGTGAGCCCCGCCTGGCGAGAAGCACCAGAAGCACTTTCATGAAACAAAACCAGCCAGCCATCAACTGGGAGTGAGCAGCAAAAGGACTAAATACACTCATATAAACACCAATTCATCTACAGTACATGGTGCTTTTAAGGGCAAAGCTAACATCTTTTGAAGGCTACATCTGAGGAAGTCATCTTTGATGTGCACTAATTTCCTTCCTCTTATTCTTGTGGTGGTGTTGTAAAGGCGAGATCACAGGCAGATGTAGGTCACGTTACAAGGAGGCCCGAGGAAACGAGAGGGGCTGCTGGGAGACGCATGCAGCTTACACTCTCGCTCCGGTTATGAAATCAAATCTCCATTTGGTACGTAATACTATGTTGTTTCAAAGACAATATAGTATTATGTACTTCCATGGACAAGTTAAATAACCTGGGGGTGGAGAAACTACTCAACTGCTGCAGTACTTCTGATCTTTGACAGTGTTTCGTTGGGATGCAGGTTGATCCAGATGATCTGATCTGTCCTACAAGGCAACTTCAGGCTGTAGTATTATGAGGCAGTCAGAATCAGAATCAGAATCAGACTTTAATGACAGGGTTTGAATACATCAAACAGAGAATTTGACTTCGGATACACCGTCGTCGACATAGATGTTATAATGCGCCTGTTTTTCCAAGGATGACACTGGGATAGAGGAGGAAAAAAAAGGCATCTTCACACTGTGTATAAATACGCAGCGTCAAGGTGCAAAAAACACCTCAGCACATAAAAGCAACATAACATCATCACGAAGACTTGCATGTGGGTGTGGGGGGAGAATTACTGGGGGGGGGGTTCCGGCATGGTGCATCCAAGTGAGCGCCGCAGCCTTCGTGGTGCTCGAACCCGGAGACCGTGTTAGGGGGGCTGATAAGAGGGGAGCCAGAGAAGGCGTTGAGATGAGGGAGGTGTGGTTATCAGCAAATGTGTGTGTGTGTGAGCGGTAAGACTGTGAACTTTGCCCCAGAGCGACTCCTCAGCCATTGTCCTTGATGTTATCAAACGGCCCGGTACAGATCTGATACAAGTCCACAGATGTCCTGGGAAGGGGAAGGCAGTGGGGGCAGAGCATCTTGTTTTTCATTCCTCCAGGGAGATTGTGACTGGAGCGGCTGGCCAAAGCCGCTCTGTCAAGGTCAGATTGTAGACTCAACAATTGTATTGAAAAACAGGCAGATTCCAGTAAGTTTCCGTCTGCCTTAAGTCTCTGCTTCATCAATGACAACTCCAAACAGACGAATTTGTGGTCAGTTCCCGCCAAGCCGAGCTTCCAACTTCTCCAAGGTCTTTTCCATCTTGCCAATGAGTTCAAAAACCGCCACTAGCCTGCGGTTTAGCTCCCCCAGCATTAGAGTCTGAGTGTTGGTCGCACAGCTTATCCCCTCAGCCACGTTGGGCAGCTTCGACAGGGCCAGAACAGCTGTCGACGATTCACCAGCTCCAAAAAGCAGAAATCCTGTTATCATTAATCCAATTATGAAGGCATCTTCAACATCCTCGACCGACAGAATGGACAGGCACATGATCCTCCAATGCTTCCAGGAGTCCATCATGTATCCGGCAAAAAATGTCCCATCGGGGCAGGAAGGCTCCCTTGTTCCCTGACTTCTCGTCGCAAAAATTTGGTCAATTGTGCTGAGATGGTCTCTTAACCAATTCCAGATTGAGTTTCGGAGGATGTGAAAAAGAGAGGCTCTAAGAGTGACAAGACAAAAAGCAGCAGCATGGCAGATAGGGAGGGAGAGGGAGAGGGAGCAGAAAAAGCATCCGCCTTCACCGAGAGCCGGAAGAAGAAGATGTACTTTGGTAAAGAACCAGAGAGATACAGTCCCAGTCATGTACTTTGGTAAAGAACCAGAGAGATACCGTCCCAGTCATGTACTTTGGTTAAATTACTGGAGAGATACAGTCCCAGTCATGTACTTTGTTAAAGTACTAGAGAGATACAGTCCCAGTCATGTACTTTGGTTAAATTACTGGAGAGATACAGTCCCAGTCATGTACTTTGGTAAAGTACTAGAGAGATACAGTCCCAGTCATGTACTTTGGTAAAGTACCAAAGAGATACAGTCCCAGTCATGTACTTTGGTAAAGTACTGGAGAGATACAGTCCCAGTCATGTACTTTGGTAAAGTACCAAAGAGATACAGTCCCAGTGATGTACTTTGGTAAAGTACTAGAGAGATACAGTCCCAGTCATGTACTTTGGTAAAGTACCAAAGAGATACAGTCCCAGTCATGTACTTTGGTAAAGTACCAAAGAGATACAGTCCCAGTCATGTACTTTGGTAAAGTACCAAAGAGATACAGTCCCAGTCATGTACTTTGGTAAAGTACTAAAGAGATACAGTCCCAGTCATGTACTTTGGTAAAGTACTAGAGAGATACAGTCCCAGTCATGTACTTTGGTAAAGTACTAGAGAGATACAGTCCCAGTCATGTACTTTGGTAAAGTACTAAAGAGATACAGTCCCAGTCATGTACTTTGGTAAAGTACTAGAGAGATACAGTCCCAGTCATGTACTTTGGTAAAGTACTAGAGAGATACAGTCCCAGTCCTGTACTTTGGTAAAGTACTAGAGAGATACAGTCCCAGTCATGTACTTTGGTAAAGTACTAGAGAGATACAGTCCCAGTCCTGTACTTTGGTAAAGTACCAAAGAGATACAGTCCCAGTGATGTACTTTGGTAAAGAACCAGAGAGATACAGTCCCAGTCATGTACTTTGGTAAAGTACTAGAGAGATACAGTCCCAGTCATGTACTTTGGTAAAGTACTAGAGAGATACAGTCCCAGTCATGTACTTTGGTAAAGTACTAGAGAGATACAGTCCCAGTCATGTACTTTGGTAAAGTACTAGAGAGATACCGTCCCAGTCATGTACTTTGGTAAAGTACCAAAGAGATACAGTCCCAGTCATGTACTTTGGTTAAATTACTGGAGAGATACAGTCCCAATCATGTACTTTGATAGAGTACTAGAGAGATACCGTCCCAGTGATTGTACTTTGGTAAAGTGCTAGAGAGATACAGTCCCAGTCATGTACTTTGGTAAAGTACTAGAGAGATACAGTCCCAGTCATGTACTTTGGTAAAGTACTAGAGAGATACAGTCCCAGTCATGTACTTTGATGAAGTACTAGAGAGATACCGTCCCAGTCATGTACTTTGGTAAAGTACTAGAGAGATACCGTCCCAGTCATGTACTTTGGTTAGTAGCTTCCCTGAGAGCTCACAGAGGCACAGCAACCGAACCAGCCTCACATCATTACCCCCCCAACTGATGAGGGCCGTTTTATTCCCAAACATTTCCAGTACGGTGGTTCAGCTTTTCATTAGTCGAAGGTTTATAAAGCACTGGACCGCCACTGAGCACTGAAGCAATGCAACAGCCAGCCACTTGCTCGAAGTAGAGAGAATAAACAGTTGCTTGTAGAGCTACTGGGAGATGCTTTATCAGCATTTACAGGTTTGCCTTTTATTTATCCATTTTACTTCACCTTCTTTTGATACATTTAAGTAGGTTTCAGTGTGGGGATGAAGGTGACTGTGAAATGAAGCTAGGTGTGTAGATGACCACATTAACAGCTAATGATGATAAACTGGAGCTCCTCTACCTCGTTACATCTTTGAGGTACGTGACCCATGAAACTCCTGATGAGACTTTAAAGAGTCTCATCAGGAGACTTTCTCAGCAGGATGTGGAGCTGTGAGCGTCACCTCAGACAAAAACAGGGTCTGTGATGTCATTGAGCGGTAAAAAACGAGCTGCTTCAGTTTCAGAGCGTCAAACACGGCGACAGAGCTGCGTCTGGTTGAGCTCGCAGTCGCCTCAGACAACCAGATGTTCGCTTTCAACCAGACAAAGTGTTTGTCACCTTTACATTTTTTGAGGTGTCTTTTCTTTGCTGTTCTAGTCACAACGTGACAGGCGACAAACTTTGAAATCCGATCACATCCGTCTGCCGTTTTCTTCCCGAGCAACTAAACACAAGCCCATAAATACTTACCCGCTGTACTCTACTGCCCTTACTTTTTAACAACTTGTAATTTTTATTAATTTAACTCTTTTCTTATCATTTTATTTGTTATTTACTGTTTAATTGTGTACTGTTTACTGAATCGTATTCTTACCCTGCGTTCACACTGAAAGAGTCACGGGCGTCCCGACGCCAGCATCTCGCCGCTTGGTGCAGTCACACTGAAAGCGTCAGTGCCTGCAGCGGGGCGGGGGTGGGCAGGGTTGCAAGCTGCGCTGCAGAACTGAAGGGAACAGTGGGAACAGCCTACACATATAGCGTAGCCTACATATCTTCAGTTTCCTATTTCACCATAGATCACACTTTGGGACGCCTTCTTTATGTTTTAGCGTTATTTCCGCGTAGATAAGAGTGAGTTTGATGCTCCTTTAACAAGTTTGGTCCGTGGATTCAACATCAACCGCCAGATCCCACTCCCGGTGAACCATAAATCCGCCTAGGCTTATTTATGGTTCAGCGTCACACCAACGCAGATCCTACGGCGTAGGGTACGCGGCGACGCACACCGCACCGCGTCCCTACGCCGTCGATTTAACGCGGAACCATAAATCAGGCGAAGCTGCAGTCTGTGCGGTGATCACTGACACACCGGGTCCCAGCGGATTTGGTCATGATGTTTAACCTGTGTTTTGTGATTAATAAGCACGGGTTTTAATTATTTTTCGTTGGATCAATGTAGCAATTAAAATCGTTGGGACGATCCAGTTCCTCAACCATCAGTTACGTGTTTCACGTGATCAGTTCAGGTAAAACAGCAGTCAAACCAGCAAAAATGTCATTTTGCTGGATGAAATATATTAATTCCTGATAAAATAAGTTTGTTAGTGACAGCTCTGCTCCTGTATGCATGTGAATCAGTGTACGTTTGTGTCTACATGCAAGTACAATCTGCATTGAGAGTTCTCGCTTCGGGAATCCCGGTCTGTGATTGGACGACGCCTCGGCGTCGCCGCTGCTCATTTGCATAAAGTTCAGATTTTTCAACTTTCAAATTGACGCGCCGCGCCCTCCGCCCGACGCTCCTGCCGCTCCCGCCGGTCCCGCCGCCCCCGCCGCCTCTCGACGCCCGTTTTTCATAGACAATGAATGGCAGCCAGACGCCTATGACGCCCGTGACGCTTTCAGTGTGAACGGGGGGTTAAATTAAATACTTGCGAAGTTACACTAGTGATGGATAAGCCCTGAATACAGGCATTGTGATGTAGAATTGTCAAATTGGTCTGATTCACCGCACGAATGGGCACAGATTACTTTTGTAATACTGTATTTGACCCGGTCTTTGTACGCTTTGACCGTATAGAAACGTAATTCTCGTCAGTTTTGTGAAATAAGACCTGGAAACAGGCATTGTGGCATAGAATTGTCAAATTTCACCGTATGAATTGTTACAGATTACTTTTGTAATAATGTATTTGACCCGGTCTTTGTACGTTTTGACCGTATAGAAAACGTAATTCTTGTCATTGTAAGAGTGAGATGTGTACCTGCTGTACTCTACTGCCAATACTTTTTAACAACTTGTGCTTTTTATTATTTTACCTATTTCCTTATCATTTTATTTGTTATTTACTGTTTAATTGTGTCTTGCTGCTTTTAATGTTGATGTAAAACACTTTGAATTACCTCGTGTTGAATTGTGCTATTGTGCTTGCCTTGCCTTGCCTTCCCAGCTCCCGTCTCTGCCGGGTGTCAGCTGGTTCGGGAAGCAGCTTTGAGGGAACGGGCCCGTTCCCACCACCTCAACACCTGCTCAGGTCATATCGCTCTGGCGACAAGGCTGAGGGATGCTCTTTACCTCCGCTGCACGTAAACAGCGGAGGTCATCAGTCACGCACATTTGTCAGGGTTCCAGGTGATCCAGTCTTGCAAAGAACCCACAAATACACCTTGTCAAAAGCCAATTAAGTCCATGGACGGGATTATTTAGAGATAAATGTTTGGTCTAAGTGTGGAATTCCTTTGACAGTCTTAAAATAAACCTCTGTCACCCGCTAATGCGCTCCTGGGCGTCCGACAAGCATGAAGACAGCAACCAGATGAGACACGGCAAACGTCATAATGTCCGCTGCTCTTCCAGAAGCGACGCAGCACAATGAATTATTCAAAGTGCTGCTGTTAAAGTTCTTAATTAGCCTTTGCTGAAAGGAGCGTCCCCACCGAGAGTAATCTGGGCAACCTTTGTTCGGGCAGATGGCTGCAGTAAATTACTGCTTAGAGTTTTACATTTTTAAGCATGCACGCGGAAACGATTAACACTAACATCCACAAAGTCGCCGTTTCCTGACTGCCTCACACTTCCCAGAGACTCGGCGCAGCGCTACGTTGGCCGCTTTGTGGAAGACGAGTGTCCGGTCGGGTCATTCCTCCGTCTGTCGGCAGCAGATCTGGGGGAAGGCCAAGCGTAATGTTTGGAAATTATCAGCCCGCAAAAAGGCTGAGTCATGTCGAGTCATCTCTTCCCCGTTCTCTGATCTGATTCTGGAGCTACTGGAGGAGGGAAAGAGGATAAACAGCCAGCAGGCGTCACGGCTGCGGTTGAGCAGGAAGCATCTGCTGGTGAAGCCCCGCACTGCAGAGCCACTTATCCGACCAAAGTAGAAGCTGTTGAACCATCGACGAGCTCTGCTCTTCCCACAGCCGACTTCAAGATCGTTTAGATAACTTTGCTTCTTATATTGTACCAGTTGCTTCTTTACTTATTTAATTCTTAGATTTTAATCTGTGGTGACTTATTTTTGGAGTATAATAGTCACTCCACTGAACTGCAATTAGTCGGGTCGTCGTTGAAGACTTTCCTCCACTTTCAATGAAAATGTTTGAGCTAAAAACGATGTTAAAACTTGTTTATAGTTATCAGTTTAAGCACATTTCACTTTTATTGTGAATTAGAGGATTTCATGGCAAATAAATTCAAAAAACCTCAAATAAATATAACATAATAGTTCAATGTGTTACATATTATCAGTATGGGAGTAAAAACTCAAATTTGGATTATCATCATTTCCACATCAACATTCCCAGAAGAAAAGCAGAACTCGTTAAGCAGCAGTTAGATGTGATTATATAATAAAAGCAATAGAATCGATGATAGATGAAAGAAACTGACAACTCGAGGATCACATGGATCTTATGAGCTCATTTGGAGCAGTGCACCAACACAAACTATTCAAAATGGTCTTTTTTTTTTAGTTTGTTTCCGCCTGAAACCAAAGAAAAAGTTTGTTCTCAGCTTATTTCGGAGAAATCTGATTAAGACGCGCGTAGGTTTCATTTCCGTGGCGTGTTTCGACTCAAAACTAAATCTAAAATAAGGTTTGGTGATTACATTTTGCAATTATTTATTTAAAAACCTCCTGGAAGGACGAATGGCGAGAGTGAACAGGTGTTTGGTTTGCAGAAAATTGCTTTTTATCTGTAAATGCCGACTTTACAACAATAATGTTGAGAAGAAGTTCAAAGACTTTGACAAAAGTCTTTTCAGGTTTTCTAAGCGACTTTTATCCAAACAGTAGTCGTTATCTCTTTCAAGCCTTATGCTTTAGGAGGTAACTTTTGAACTATGAAAAGTAAAGATTATTGGTTATTACAGCGTAATAACACCAGGATGCGACGAGGCCGTGACGTTAGTCAGCGGTAGACGTGTGAGCTGACCTCAGCACGCGCTCATCGACAACCTTTACTTTATAATTATCAAATCGTCTCAGGCGGCTTGTTAGAAGTTAATGGCGGCAGGTTCTCCATCTCGATCGCTGAGCGCGGAGCATAAATCAAAGGCGATCCATCACAGAGGCCCTTACAGTCACCGGAGCGGCGCGAAGATCAATATCGACGTGCTTTGATTTACAAACCGGCACTCCAGATGAAATATCCACTGAGACGCTCAATAATCTTTCCAGTTAGAGACCTGCTATATAAACCTCAAAACATAACGGCTCAGCTGGCTGTTAGCCCCGCACGCATCGGCTGAATTATGGAGACGGATCATCTGTTATTGATGGTGACATTTTGCTTAACCCTGAAAGCACACCTCGGGTCATTAGTAACTGTATTTCAGACGTCGTAATTTCTTCATTTGTTTCAATCCAGCGCTGGAGATTGCCGGTGCTCCTCAAACTATCCATCTTTAAAAATGTCAAAGTGTCAGAAATGATGAAAGATACTGATCTTAATGAGTTTATTTAAAAAGTACAAGTACGAGTCGGCTGAGTGAAAATTGTAAATCATCTTCAGCTTTATAACGCGACGGACTTCCACCCGGTGGGGTTTAAAATCGGACTATAATGGACTATTGCTGTAGGACTCTAATGGCGTCTCTGCAGATGGAGATGGTCGGATAGTTTGTGCTGTTCACCAGTCAGCCAAAGGAGAAGCAGAAACTGAGCATCAATGTCAGAAAGACCATGAGGTGATATCAGGACATGTGAACAACAGTCACAGCACCTTAGATCAGTGTCTCCCAACCTGGGGTCCTCCCCCCCTGGGGGGGCGCCAGAGATCTCTGGGGGGGGCGCAAAACTTTGTCTGCTTTGAAATTATGCAGTTGTAAAAATTATATTTGCAAATGAGTCATTCATAAGACATTGTTAGGAATAATTTATGAATGTCTTGAATATTTTTTGTGTTTTTTATACACTGGTGACAAACACAGGAAATGATTTAATTCCTTATTATTATATCATTACTCAACATTTAATCTACTCCGACAGGTTGTTAAAGGAAAAATGTTAAAAAATGTTGGTCTCATATCAAAAGAGACATTTTTCAGAACTATTTTGATGTCCTTTTATGTCCTTTTGTGCGTATTTTATACATTGGTGACATTGGAGAAAAACAAAGTCTACAGAGTGATACAGATACAAAAACATAATTAATGTTCATTTTTTCAATTAAAGACTATTTTGGTGCTTGTACGTACGGGTTGGGGGGCCTGGCTGGTCTTAGACACAAGTAGGGAGTGCTCCAAGGAAAAAAGGTTGGGAACCACTGCCTTAGATGCCTCTAGTCTGCTTCTTTTAATGTAAAAATTGCACTTTTATGACAAAAGTGGTGATTTTACAACAATCTCCCACTTTGCAGCCATGTGTCAGGTGGATGAGTCAAGTCTGAGGTCACGGTTGCTGCTGGAGATGGTTGACTACTCCTCTGGGCCGGAGGTGGGGGGTCTGGGGATGGATGCAAGACGGACAGCTAGCTCGGTGTGATGTCAGTGCTAAAGTCATCAATAACCATGTCTACCTCATACTGCTGCACCTTTAACTTTTTTTATTGTATATATGTATATACACAGTTTGTGTTATTTGCAGATACAACTTTTTTTTTGTTCAGGTTATGATTTAAAAACTATTGCTAAATGTATAGAAAAAGAAATGGTGAAATTAAAAAAATGGTTAGATGAGAATAAGTTGTCTTTAAATGTGAAAAAAACAAAATTTATGATTTTTGGCCATTCAAGAAGAGAGACAAATATATCACTTACTTTAGAAGGAGTTTTAATTGATAGAGTATCACAATTTAGGTTTTTAGGTGTCATTATAGATGAGAAATTGACATGGAAAGCTCATAAAGCTCATGTAAAATCAAAAGTATGCAAAAATATTTTTGTCTTGAATAAGGCTAAGTTTGTGTCAAATCATACAGTAATGAGAATTTTATATTGTTCATTAATTTTGCCTTATTTAACTTATTGTGTTGCAGTCTGGGGCAACACATATCCAACTAATATGAATCCTTTATTTTTACTACAGAAAAGAGCACTTACAATACGCATTACAGAGAACACACCAACAGATTATTTATTGAATCAAGATTACTGAAACTCGATGATTTGGTTATGTTACAGACACTCACAATCATGTACAGCTAAATGTAAAGCATTACCAGAAAATTTACTTTCAGTTCAAATAATGAAGAAAGTCGAAGACTAAAGCAGATGAGTGTTTCTGTTGTTGGAATTAAGTTATGGAATTCATTACATTATGATTTAAAGGGCTGTATAAACATATTTCAGTTTAAAAAAAAATTTAAAGAGAAAAAAATAGCAATGTATGGATGAAATAGTTAAGATTTATAATATATGCGTATGGAGACAAACAAACTATCTTTGATTTTTTTGTTTTCCTTTCTGTGTGATGTTAACTGAGTAATTGTGCAGACCATCTGTTATTATTGTTCAATTTTGTTTTGAGGGAGGGGCAGGTAGAATAAGATTTTCTTCTTGCTGCTGCTTTCTGGTTATGGAATATGCTTTTGATTGTGTTGTCATTTTACTTGTTTTTTGTTTTTTCTGTTTCCATATCTCCATGATCGGAATAAATAAAAATGAAATGAAATATCTTAATAAGAGCCACATTTGTCTATTTACTGTTTGCTACTATTTAAATCTGGGTATAGAGCGACATAACATCAAATTCCCTGTCTGGCATGTTCAAACTTGGCCAATAAAGCTGATTCTGATTCTAATGACGATTAAGATGGCGGACAGGTAACGAGATGCCAGCTAAACCATGTAAAACCGTGTTTCAAGTATTCTTGAGTAGTTCACGTCTTCGCTGTGAAATGGACAAACCTGGGCGTCTGAAGAGCAGGTCCTCTGACAGGGCGCCATAGCGGAGCTAAATGTCACCATCTTTGTTAACTGATGAGCTTGTAAACTTTAAATACCATTTCATGGCTCCAAAGCTTTGAATGTGCAGCGGTTTTGCGTGGAGGGCAGAGGGGCAGTATCAGGAAGTCATTACAACCCTGACACGGAGTCTACGTACCAGTAAATGCTAATGCACCCATTTATAACATAATTAAAAAGCTTTCTTTAAGTTGTGTCTGAGGAATACTATTATTAAAGGAGCCCTAACGTACTTTTTACTGATGTAACTCAACCCTACTGAGGGTTGAAGCTGCCTCTTGAGTGCATTTAAAAAAATCAGTAATGTACAGCAGGTGCAGAGATATTATGAAAATTCTACATCTAAATAAAACTGATGAAATTAATTTTGCTTCAGGAAAAAAAAAACATTCTTCTTATAAAAAGGACTTTAATATTCTACCAATGCCATCTGTGATTTTGCAGAAATTGTTTTCAACCAGGTATGCAAGAAAGAAACGAGAATTGCAGACGTGCAGAGGTTTGAGAGGAGATATAAGAAGCTGTGTTGGAAGTTGGACGAGGAACTGATTGGACCGCTGACGTCAGACGCTGGGAAATGAAGAGGGGAGAAAAACTATAACGGGCCTATGAATGGATGGAGTGAGTCAGCAGGACCTCGAGATCCAGAAATAAAAGCTGAGACGGGTAGAGAGAAGTGACAAATGGAGGGTGAGAAGCAACGAGAGGAAGAAACTCGGGCTGGGTTTTCATCAGGCAGCTCACAGTGAAGGATTCCCATCAGGACCCCGGTTGAGCTGCCGCTATCAGGGTCATCAATCTCTCCCCCCGTCTCTCAACTGTCCCCGAAACCTACGTCAGCCCGCTCTTCTGATGACAGCCCCCCCACCCCTCCATCCTCTGGTCTCTGTGAGACGAAGCCTGATGCCGGACGGATTTTCAAATGGGACGAGTTCGTTTCAGATGGCCATCGGGGGCTCGTCCACAGTCTGGGAGAACCTGATAGAGCAGTAAATAATTTGGGTGGGGGGTGGACGTAGTAGAGGAGCTATAAATCCCCATGTAACGAAAAAGCCTGCAATACACCCAGGGGTGCTGACAAGATAATCCTCAACGAATGGGAGTGAACAGTGCTAAATGGCTAAAATAGTTTTTTACACCTGGTTTTAGGCTGAAAAACCACCAAAAAACTCAGAATTCATTTCAGTTTTTGCGAGGAACAGATAATGTAATAATGCCCAGTGGTTTTCCTTCCAGGGGCCACGTTCCTGACCCTAAATACAGATGTGTTTCATTTTTGGGAGTCAAATGATGGAATGGACTTTGTGATGAACTGAAATTATGTAGATCTCTGTTCAGTTTTAAAAAAATATTGAAAGACAAAATAATTAAGGATTAGAATGCAAAATGATTTGAATATAATTTAATTATGCAGAGCGATTTAGAGTAAATTTTCTTCTCTTTTGTATTACTGATAAACTGGGTTATCTTTTGGAAGGTGCAGGATAGGCAAAAATAAGCTTCGGCTTCAGCCTAAACTCCTTTTTTTCGGTTACACAGAGTTTGTGTGTTATTATTTATTGTGTGAAACTGATTAGTGTAAATATGTATGATAACATTTTGTCAGTTACATGCTAGGAATGGGCGATATTTTACCGTTCACGATAAACCGTCAAAAAAATTCCTCACGATAAGAATTTGTCATCTTGCGGTAAAAACGATAAATTCCCGTTGATGATGTTTTTGTGTAAAGCCTGAATTATAGTTCTGCGTTAAATCCACGCACAACGTATGTGAAGGAAGGAAGGAAGGGAGGAAGGAAAGAAGGAAGGAAGGAAGGAAGGAAGGAAGGAAGGGAGAAAAGAGGAAGGGAAGAAGGAAGGAGAGAGCAGGAGGAAGGAAGGAATGAAGGAAGGAAGGAGGGAAGAAAAGGGGAGAAGGAAGGGAGAAAACAAGGAAAGGAGGAAGGAAGGGAGAAAAGAGGAAGGGGAGAAGGAAGGAGAGAGCAGGAGGAAAGAAGGAAGGAAGGGAAAAAAGAAGGAAGGAAAGAAGGAAGGAGAGAGCAGGAGGAACGAAGGAAGAAAGGAAAGGGAGAAGGGAGAAAACAAGGAAAGGAGGAAGGAAGGGAGAAAAGATGAAGGAAGGAAGGAAGGAAGGAAGGAAGGAAGGAAGGAAGGAAGGAAGGAAGGAAGGAAGGAAGGAAGGAAGGAGGGAAGGAAGGAAGGAAGGAGGGAAAGAGGAGAAGGAAGGGAGAAAACAAGGAAAGGAGGAAGGGAAAAAAGAAGGAAGGAAGGAAGGAAATGAGCCTGAAAGAAAGAAAGAAAGAAAGAAAGAAAGAAAGAAAGAAAGAAAGAAAGAAAGAAAAGAAAGAAAGAAAGAAAGAAAGAAAGAAAGAAAGAAAGAAAGAAAGAAAGAAAGAAAGAAAGAGAAAGAAAGAGAAAGAAAGAGAAAGAAAGAAAGAAAGAAAGAAAGAAAGAAAGAAAGAAAGAAAGAAAGAAAGAAAGAAAGAAAGAAAGAAAGAAAGAAAGAAAGAAAGAAAGAAAGAAAGAAAGAAAGAAAGAAAAGAAAGAAAGAAAGAGAAAGAAAGATAAATTATCGTGATATATTTTTTAGTCCATACCGCCCATCCCTATTACATGCACACAAGTTAAGTTGCATATAATGTAATGTAACCAAAATAAACTATTCATTCATCATCATTAAATGGCTAGCATCATGCGAGTGATTGCTGATTGGGTCGTTGGCGATCACAGCAGATTATAACACGATCTCCAGCCTCGACGTGGTTCAGGAGGTCAGGAACCAATCAGAAAGTCGCTGCTTTGATTCCTGTGCTGAGGTGTCCGTAGAAAAGACACGCTGACGGTGTTGATGAAAAACCAGCACACAGACTCAATTAAAAAGAAAAAAAAAACATCTTTAAGGATTAAAAGTGCCGTCTGCATGTTTTAGACGTTTCCCTGCTCCAACACTGTGGTTGAGAGCCACAGTGTATAGATAGTGTATAGAATAACAAAGCTGTTGGGGAGTCAGTTATGATTGTTTTTGGAAGAGTGGTTGAAGAACATCACAGCATGAGAGAATCTGCCAGATTTATAGCCCGGAGGCCTCAGAAAGGAGCCCCAAACCAACAAATTGCTCTCGAGGTTCTCAGTTTACCAACGAAGTCATGTTGCAAAGCTCAGCCTTTCCAACATCTTAAACCAATATTTGTAGGTAGTAGGAATGGGTGATATTTTACCGTTCACGATAAACCGTCAAAAAAATTCCTCACGATAAGAATTTGTATCTCACGGTAAAAACGATAAATTCCTGTTGATGATGTTTTTGTGTAAAGCTGATTTATGGTTCTGCGTTAAATCCACGCACAACGTACGTGAAGGAAGGAAGGAAGGAAGGAAGGAAGGAAGGAAGGAAGGAAGGAAGGAAGGAAGGAAGGAAGGAAAGGGGAGAAGGAAGGGAGGAAGGAAGGAAGGAAGGAAGGAAGGAAGGAAGGAAGGAAGGAAGGAAGGAAGGAAGGAAGGAAGGAAGGAAGGAAGGAAGGAAGGAAAGGGGAGAAGGAAGGGAGAAAACAAGGAAAGGAGGAAGGAATTCCTTAAGGGAGAAAAGAGGAAGGGAAGAAGGAAGGAGAGAGCAGGAGGAAGGAAGGAAGGAAGGAAATGAGCCTGAAAGAAAGAAAGAAAGAAAGAAAGAAAGAAAGAAAGAAAGAAAGAAAGAAAGAAAGAAAGAAAGAAAGAAAGAAAGAAAGAAAGAAAGAAAGAAAGAAAGAAAGAAAGAAAGAAAGAAAGAAAGAAAGAAAGAAAGAAAGAAAGGATAAATTCCTGTTGATGACGTTTTTGTGTAACAAACATGGCGGATCTGAGAGCAAGATAGATTTATAGTTAAAAAGGTGGAGTTGAATTGGTATTTTTTTTATCGTCATTTTTATCGTTATCGGGATAAATGCCAGAAATGATCGTGATACATTTTTTAGTCCATACCGCCCATCCCTAGTAGGTAGCAAAGATTGGTTTAAGATTCAGTTGAAACAATATCTTTTAAAATTTAATGAATTATGATTTGACATTTGGAAAGAAATAGAATGACGTTTGAATAGAATTACAGGTAGTGTAAACTCTGTCACAATAAAGGTGAAAAGTGAAGAGAATTTTAAGATAAGGTCATTTCAGGCAGGTATTGTTTATGAAGGTGTTTTATTTGATTTAATTTATATGTATTTATGTCTGAGAATGATGGTGATTTAGTTTTATCCTCTGTGTTGTTTGTGACTAAGGGAGTCGTGTCTATTATTGTTTTGTTTGTCATGTATAATGTATGTCTGTTATCTATTAAGTGTTAATTTGTGTGTTGTGTGTATGTTGGACCCCAGGAAGACTAGCTAATGCTGTTGCTAATGCTAATGGGGATCCTAAATAAAGTCGTGCACAAAAACTGACTGAAAGAACCAGCTGCCAAGATCAACTCTGTCTGCAGGACGAAGTTAGAGGCAACGATCCTCCACATCAACATCAACCCCCACTGACATGATTTGGAGATTGTAGGTCCAAATGTTCTTTGGGGATTTCTGAGTTTCTAAATGAAAGCTCGTGTTTTTGATGTATTTTAATGAGACGGGCCGACAGTCGCCAAGTAAAACCAAATACACTGTGGTTGCGGTTCTAATCTCTGAGCTTGTAGGTCACGAGAACATGAATGTATTAGCTTGCACTGCGGGGTTTTGACAAGGCGTTCCCATCACAGGGCTCTGATAAGGGTCCCCTATAGTTTCTGCACAGCACACTTCTGATTTAAATCCCGGGTTTGCAGCTCGGAGCTCACAGCAGGTTTCAAACCCTCAACGGTGACAAAATCATTGCTGTGCACTGCTCATTAAGCGCCACAGATGAGTGAGCCTTTCAACAAGTCCGACCGCAAAGTGAATGCAATTAAAAAAATTGTAATTTAGAAAAAAAAACATGCTGTCAGGATTAGCCAATACTTGCTTATGAATTAAATAACACGTTTTATTCCCATATAAAATATGGCATCTAATTACAAAAAAAAAAAAAGGAACACTTCAGCCTGCAGCTTAAATCACAGCACTCTCTGTAATAGCTCACACACGTCACATTTATGTGGTCAGTAACGAGGGCTGGGAGCGGCTTCCATTCACAACGAAGAAGCCAACAATGAACGACGGATTGAGACTTTAAGAGTCTTAGTGGCACCGAGCTTATCTCCAACCTAATCCAATTATAATAACCAACAGACCAGTCGTAAGGCTGTCAGGGCGGTAAGCCTATTACAATAGATCCTGTTTCCTCAGGTTGGTGGTGGGAAGGACGGGGGGGTGGGGGGGGGGGGGGGGGTAGGAAAAGAGGCAGGGCTCCAGACTGCGACCAAATGCTCGCATTTTGCGACCAAAATTTGAGTATGTGCGACTGAATTTCATGTCCACTCGCACACGTGCGACCAGTAAATTTGCCAGTGTTTTTTTTTTTTTTTTTTTTTTTTTTTTTTCTTTTCTTTTACACGTTAAACGTGGAAGGGGTGCATCAATGAACCCGCATATTGCAGGCCAATGAGTGTGAAAGGGAATGAGTTGGGGGATCTATTTATTAGGGCCCGAGCACTTGCAGTGCGAAGGCCCTATTGTAATTGCAGGAATTATTCTTCTTCTTCTTCTTATTGTTCTGACAAAAGGAAGGCCTTTTTGCCCCCCTAAACGTGCCCAAAAAGTCACCAAATTTTGCATGCAAGTCAGGCCTGGCGAAAAATTTTATATTTAAGGGTTTGCATTAATGGGCGTGGTAAAATGGCTCAACAGCGCCCCCTTGAAAACTTTGTGCCTCAAGCCCCACAATGCGGTTTGTCGTACATGCACGAAAATCGGTACACACCTGTATCATGGGGCAACTTAAAGAAAAGTCTCTGGGCGTCATGTCGAGAAACCGAACAGGAAGTCGGCCATTTTGAATTAATCGTGTCACTTTGGCGCAATTTATGCCATTCCTTCGGCAGTTAATACGGCCCGAACCATAACGTGCCCCCAAGTGTGTTATACATCAAAATGTGCCTCTTCATCCTGCGACAACACGCATTACTTTTCTCTTTCAAAAGCGTTACCGTGGCGACGCTAGACGCCAAAAAGCGCGCCCACCCTTCATCTGGTTGGTTCAGACCGAAAAAACTTTGCGCCTCAAGCCCCAGAATACGGTGTGACGTACATGAACGAAAATCGGTACACACCTGTATCATGTCTCTTGGCGCCATGGCCGAAACCGAACAGGAAGTCGGCCATTTTGAACATTCTGAATTAATCACGTAATTTTGGAGCAATATATGCCATTCCTTCGAGAATTAATACGGCCCGAACCGTATCGTGAACCCAGATGTGTTATACGTACAAATGTGCGTCTCCATCCTGCGACTACACGCATTACTTTTCTCTTTCAAAAGTGTTACCGTGGCGACGCTAGACGCCAAAAAGCGTGCCCCCCCTTCATCTGATTGGTCCATATTTGATAGTTCCCCAAAAGGCACCAAAATTGGCATGCAAGCCAGGCCTGGCGATAAATTTGATATTTAATGGTTTGCATTAATGGGCGTGGCAAAATGGCTCAACAGCGCCCCCCGGAAAACTTTGTGCCTCAAGCCCTACAATACGGTTTGACGTACATGCACGAAAATCGCTACACACCTGTATCATGGCACAACTTAAAGAAAAGTCTCTTGGAGCCATGGCCGAAACCGAACAGGAAGTCGGCCATTTTGAAATCTGATTGGTCCATATTTGATAGTTCTCCAAAAGTCACCAAATTTGGCATGCAAGACAGACTTGGCGATAAATTTGATATTTCATGGTTTGCATTAATGGGCGTGGCCTAACGGCTCAACAGCGCCCCCTAGAATACTTTTCTCTGCCATAACTTTTGAATGGTTTGACATAGGAAGTTGTGGGTGGTGTCATGGGACTCTGTATGGAGTCTTTGAGCTTCGTTGGCCTTAATTAGCCCCGCCCCTTCTTCTGATTGGTTGTCCCGATTTTCTGCTATAACTTTTGAATGGTTTGACATAGAGAGTCGTGGGTGGTGTCATCAGATTCTGTATGGAGTCCTTGAGCTTCGTTGGCCTTAATTAGCCCCGCCCCTTCTTCTGATTGGTTGTCCCGATTTTCTGCTATAACTTTGGAATGGTTTGACATAGAGAGTCGTGTCTGGTGTCATCAGATTCTTTATGGAGTCCTTGACCTTCATTGGCCTGAATTAGCCCCGCCCCTTCTTCTGATTGGTTGTCCCTTTTTTCTGCTATAACTTTTTAATGGTTTGACATAGGAAGTCGTGGGTGGTGTCATGGGACTCTGTAATGAGTTCTTAAGCTTCATTGGCCTGAATTAGCCCCGCCCCTTTTTCTGATTGGTTGTCCCGATTTTCTGCTATAACTTTGGAATGGTTTGACATAGAGAGTCGGTGGTGTCATAAGATTCTGTATGGAGTCCTTGACCTCCCGCTTCCTGATTCAAACGTCTGCCGGCCCCGCCCCCTGACCAATCAGTGGCGAGTAGGGCGATGACGGCCCCGCCCCCCGACCAATCAGTGGCGAGTAGGGTGATGACGGCCCCGCCCCCCGACCAATCAGTGGCGAGTAGGGTGATGACGGCCCCGCCCCCCGACCAATCAGTGGCGAGTAGGGTGATGACGGCCTCGCCCCCCGACCAATCAGCTCCCTGTAATGTGGTGACCTCAGAAATATTCCCGGCTCAGCCCGGTTACAACCTTGGCAGAATGGTTACAGAAAAAGTAATAATTAAAATAGTAGGGTTTTACTAATATTTCTAACTTACAAATATTTAAAAAATTAGGAAAAAAAAGTTCCAGACATTTTATCGCTATGTTGGTCTCTCCTAACGCAGTAGGTCCAATGAAAGGAATAGCTGAGATTTAGCTCAGCCAGATTATTACGGTCTTTGGTGCCAGAGGTCGAGAGTTCAAGCCTCGTATATGCCGAAAATTTTGTCAGCAATTTTTGTGTTTTTTTTTTACATCAAAATGTTCGTCTCTGTCCTGTGACGACGCACATTACTTTTCTCTTTCAAAAGTGTTACCGTGGCGACGCTAGACGCGAAAAAGCGCTCGTCCCCTTCATCTGATTGGTCCATATTTGATAGTTCTCCAAAAGTCACCAAATTTTGCATGCAAGCCAGGCCTGGCGATACATTTGATATTTCATGGTTTGCATTAATGGGCGTGGCCTAACGGCTCAACAGCGCCCCCTAAAATAGTTTTCTCTGCCATAGCTTTCGAATGGTTTGACATAAAGAGTCGTGGGTGGTGTCATGGGACTCGGTATTGAGTCCTTGACCTTCATTGGCCTGTATTAGCCCCGCCCCTTCTTCTGATTGGTTGTCCCTTTTTTCTGCTATAAATTTTGAATGGTTTGACATAGGAAGTCATGGGTGGTATCATGGGACTCTGTAATGAGTTCTTAAGCTTCGTTGGCCTTAATTAGCCCCGCCCCTTCTTCTGATTGGTTGTCCCTTTTTTCTGCCATAACTTTTGAATGGTTTGACATAGAGAGTCGTGGCTGGTGTCATTTCTGATATGCTTATGGGGGGCGGTGGACGTGAGTGCGAGGGCCCGTTCATCGCTGCTTGCAGCTTTAATTTATTTATTTTTTTCGTTTAATTTCACCAGCTCAAAGCAGGTATTACGCCCGGACCACATTTAATGCGACACAACACGCTGCCGCCGCGGCGCGCACATAAAGTTAGAAGAAAGAGACGGCGGGTATGTTTGGTTTTAGTAACATCATGCTCAGCCAATGAGTCTGCAATGGCCCAGACGGGAGACTCATGTAGCTCAGTGCTTAACTTTTATTTTTAATCCACTCTATATTCTTCTGGTTGTTCTCCGATATGTTCCCCGCCTGAATTATGGTTCCGCCTTAAATCAACGCAGAGCCACGCCGTAGCCTACGGCGTGGCTCTGCGTTGTTGTAACGCGGAACCATAAATCAGCCTTCACCCGGTAAAGAAAAAAAAAAAAAAGAAAATGTTCTCCAATACAGCAGGTCTCATCATTTTATTTTGAACACTGCCAAAACTCTAACTTAAAACGTAACTAGAACTTAAAATGTGCTTGACACAAATGAAAGTTAAATTTTAACACGTGGGAAAAACACCTAACCTTTGAAGTGATGTGTGTTATCAGGTGTAATGGCATTTTTAGGTTAGAAATAAGAATATTTCTTGGTAAGATCCTTAGTTATTTGAGTGAAGGCAGTGAATTTGGTCGACTGGTGTAAGTTCAGGGTTTTAGTAAAGACACAAGTAGGGAAATGTTATTGGCCAGTACCCCCAATATTTGTACATTTGTTAAGTACTGTGTTTAACAGTTAAATTAATGGCTGAAAGGTTACTAAGCACTTTGTTACCAAGCACTTTTTTATCATGTGAATGTATGTTTTTTTATATATAATGACAGCAATGGTGCTGTCAGTTTACTTTATGTTGCAGCATCTTTAAAAGTGCACAATAAAATGTAACACTGCATTTGAAACAGCACATTGTGGTAATTCATTAATCTATTATGAAATACGTATTACTAATACACTGAAATGTAGTAGAAATGTAAAAATGTGGTTAGCGTGTCGATAAACGATGTGCGCTCCTGAAATTTCTGATTGTGCCCCTAAAAATTTTCAGTTAGGGGCTACTGTGCTCCTAGTGAAAAAAGTTAGTCTGGAGCCCTGAGAGGGATTGAGAAAAAAGAGATGGAGAGCAACTGGCTTCGGATAAGGAGGAGGATAGTGTCAATGAGTCTGACGTGAGTGAAAAAGTGTGATGAGACAAAAACTGGGTCATTTCTGTTGTCATAACGGTAACAATACAACACTTTACTTCTAAACATCACAGTTAATCGGAAACGGGGGGGGGAATAAACTGCCATGAGGCACCTCGTCTCCATTTTTGCTAAAATTAATTTGGAAAAAAGTTTTCAGGTTGTAACATCCAATAAATATTCATGAGGCGTGTATCTGTAGGAGCAGCCGGTTCTACCCTGCCCCCAGGTCCACTTTCCAATCCCCAACCGGTAATGAGCTGGATCTATGACTCTGCTGCTATCCCCCACTGGTCAGAAGAGATAGATATACAACTCACACACGTGCGCTGACATTTAGTGTGGCATCCCTCAGGGTTCAATTTCTGGTCCCCTTAAATTTGTTGCGTCATATTGCTTTGAGGTGGTTGGCAATATGACTTTCATCTACACACTCAAAAACATTGCAGTCTGCAGCAGCAGGGAACAACATGAACTAGATGCCGGGGCCTCTGGGTAAAAACTGCTGTATTATATCAGCCATCACCTGTCCTGATTTCTAAAGACTGGCACAGAGCAACACAAGTGGATCAACCTCTAATCTCCCGGATGATGTGATGGAAAAACAGTGAGGGGCAAGGAAAGAGCAGATAAAAGAATAATGACAGCGGCAGACTGATGAGTACACCGAAGGCACACTCACACTCGGCCCGTCTCTAATCCTCTTTAACAATCTTCGTCTCCTGCATTCCTGGAGATTGTCCATCACACTATGCGCGATGGAGAGTAATTGCTATTTGCTGGCTGCGCCGAGCAGCTGTGTGGAAATGTGAAGATGACTTTTAGACAATTTGGCAAAGAGCTGATACTTGCAGAAACGAGCAAAGCTGCAGTCCCCCGAAACTCCCGCCAGCAGCCCCTTCACTGCAGCCCAGACGTGTTTGTGATGCCTTTTTCAGGGGTTGGTTGTCACATCACAGTTCAACAGATGGCACCGACATTCAGCAGAGTTCAGTGCTTCTCTTATAAATTAGTGCATTTGTCAAAATATGCTCGTGGAATTTTCCTTTTCCAGGTACCATTAATAAAACCGCTTTCCTTGAAGAACCTGGACTTGCAACCGCATTAGTGTAAATGTCACCTGCAAGTCTCCACTGCGGATAACTCACTCTCCTTTCAGGTGATTTACAGAACCACAGATAACTAGCACTGTTCTGATGGCTTCATAAAAACGCTGAAACAGAGTTTCAGGGATACTCAACGACTCCAAGTTATATTTTCCACAAATTTATGCAGACTTTGTGAACAGAAAGCATAAACAACGGAGATGAAATCATTAGCTTTTGCTTGGAAAGTATAAATTAGGAGAGCAGAAGTTCCTTTAAACAAAGGTTTCCTGATGAGTCAGCCGCTACCGTTTAAGGTACATACTTCTGCTGTCTAATTAAGCCGCAATTTGCAGCAAACTCCAAATTATCTGTACACCACTCAGTCGGTTACGAGCCCTTTCTTTGCACCCTGCGAAGGAATGGGATAACTCTGTAATTAGGCATTCAGATATGCTTAATCAGCCCTAGTGATATGAGGGATTTGCTAAAATTACCTGAAGAGAGTCAGTGGTGTAACTCAAACACATAGAAGATGTCAACATTAAATGCTACACGCTTCTTTCTGGAGTTTCTCTTTGCACTTCTATGCCTACATTAATGTTAATTCGAAGAAGCTGGTGAGTCTCGGACATGTATCCATGGAAACTCAAGTCACCGTCATCCCCTGCCGGTTACTATGGAGAATATGAGCCACATCTCGTTACCTGTGGTGCTTTTATCTGATTAAAAACACCCTCAAGTGCAGGTTAATCCGCGGCACGACTTCACTGTAGACCAAACACTTTTTAAACGTATGGAAACTGCAACGTAGCTGCCAGACCTCCAACATCCCCACATCTATTATGGATTTGTGAGCAACATTCAGCTCTGGACTCTGTCAGCAAAGGATGATTTTATCATGACGGGAAGGGTAAGTGGCTCTTCATTCATTTAATTAATGGAGGCCGACACCAACACAGTCGGTGTCGGCTAATGTAATCGGTTTTGTTCATTAGAATCAAATGTCAAAGTGGATTTTACCCAGATAAATTACACTGTTTACTGCGTGAATGAAAGTTTGAAGGCATTAATTTCATACACCTATGATGAATAGTTATCATTCTCAAAGACTAAATGACCCTGACGTGGAGGCCTGGACGGTGGGCAGAGAGGATGGTGTTGGACTCGGTGAGAACTGCTCTCACGTGCCAGCTGTCTTGGTCGCACGTTTTATGGCATAAATCATTGCCTTGCATTAAAAGCCCAAAACAGCAGCAGAATGTAATGACACGCAGATCTCATGACCCCAACTGGAAGCTTAAGCTCTTCAACGGGCGGGAGCACATTACACTGTTTTAAAATCGCTGCATTGGCTCCCCGTGCGCTTCAGGATCGATTTTAAGGTTCTTTTACTAGTTTTTAAGTGTCTTAATGGTCTTGGGCCTTCTTATTTGTCTGCACTACTTTTACCCTATCGACCCTCACGGACCCTGAGGTCCTCCGGTGCCTTTTAACCATACCAAAAGTTAGAACCAGGACACATGGGGAGGCGGCATTCAGTTTTTATGGTCCCCGATTGTGGAACAGCCTCCCGGAGAACCTCAGGGCCGCAGAGACTGTTGATGTTTTTAAAAAGAGGCTCAAGACCCATCTCTTTAATCAGGCTTTTAACTGACTCATTTAACTCTTTTACATTTCTTATGCTCACCCTTATTTTTATTGAATCTTACTGCTCTGTTTTATATTTAGTTTATCCTTTCTTATCGTATTTTATTTTTGTTTAATCTCAATGTTTTATCTAAATATTTCAGTTGTTATTTATGGTCTATTTTATACATTTTACTGTTTTATTATTTTAGTTTTTAATGTCTTACTTCTAGACATACTTTTAGGATTTTATGTTTGTATGTTTTATGTTTTTTATAAACTCCTTTAGTGTATTTTATCCTGTTTTCTTGTAGCTTTTATCTCCAGTGTTTCCTCATGGGGAGCCTCCATGCTGGGAGTGACTCTGGCCTGCAGGGGGTCGTCCTGGGGGTCGTTCTGGCCTGGATGGTTGTGGAGCTCTGCACCACGGCTTCACCGCTGTGGTGTGGACTCCTCTTTCCGTCCGGGCCGGGATGGTCTCTGTGGGCCCCCCCCCCCCCTTGTAGCTGCGGGCTATGAGACCTCCTGGCGTGGACGGCTCCCTGTTACCGTTTCGTCACCTGGATCCTCTCTGCCTAGCCATGTCTACACCATGTATCTGCGTGCGTGTCTGTGTGTGTAATTTAGGAATTTAGGTGAATTGTAGTGTGCTTTTGTCTGCGGGGAGGGGGGGGGGGGCATTAATACGTTTTATGTTATTTGTTTTTTCTTGTTTTTTTTTTTGTTTTTTTCTGTTAAGCACTTTGTGTTTCATTATTTGTAGGAAAAGTGCTATATATTTATATGATTTGATTTGATTTGATTCAACGCGTCGATGTCTTCAGCTCCGCTGCATCTCCAAACGACTGCTCAAGCGAGCGCCGAGAGGTCCAGCGGTCCCTTGTTTTCAAAACCATTTACAAACGCGATGTGTCTGTTGCAAAGCTTCAAAACGGATTGAATGTGGTCCTGTGGTCAAATAATTGAGTAGTTTTGATTTGCATGACTTTAACCTGCATTTGTTGCCAGAACGCCCAGCGGTGTCCCCGGTGAAGCGATCCTGGCCTGCAGAAGTGACTTCCATCACAGATCAGGGTTAATATTGTCAAATTCAGACACATCCTGTCACAGAAAGATGCTGAAAAAATACTACATGCATTTGTCACCTCAGGTTAGATTACTGTAACTCCTTGTTATCAGGCCGTACCAGCAAGACGCTACAGACTCTTCAGGTGGTTCAGAATGCTGCCGCTCGTGTGCTAACAAGAACTGGGAAAAGAGACCATATCACCCCAATATTAGCCTCCTCACACTGGCTCGCTGTAAAAGCCAGGACTATAGTCTAAAGTCCTCCTCACATATAGAGTCCTGAATGGTCAGGCTCCATCCTACCCAGTGGCGTCAATTGAGTCGAAGCTAAGGTATGGCAAGGTTACGAGTCACAGAACTTAACTAGAGTATCAATCAAACACGTCCAGCAAATACTTTTCCAAATGCAGTCTCGCTCACTGCAAAAACTCAAAATCTTACCAGGAATATTTGTCTTATTTCTAGTTAAAATGTCTCATTTTTAGTAAAAAAAAATCTCATTACACTTAAAACAAGAGTCATTACCAGAAAAATATCTTACTTGACCATTTTCACCTGTTTCAAGTAAATTTTCACTTAAAATAAGTAGAAAAATCTGCCAGTGGAGCAAGATTTATCTTCTCATTACAAGCAAAAAAATCTTGTTCCACTGGCAGATTTTTCCACTTATTTTAAATGAAAATCTACTTGAAACAGGTGAAAATGGTCAAATAAGTTATTTTTTCTGGTGATGACTAAAAATTAGACATTTTAACTAGAAATAAGACAAATATTCTTGTTAAGATTTTGAGTTTTTGCAGTGTATAATAAATAGTGAAATCGATCATGTTCTGATTTGCATTTTGTAGTTATTCTATGTGTATTAAGTAATAGAAAAATAGGTGTGGCGGCTGCCATACCTTGCCATACCCAATTGACGCCCCTGATCCTATCTCCAAGAACTCATAGTTCCCTACTATCCTGCTAGATCTCTGCGCTTGTGATTCCTACAGTCTCCAAGAGCAGAATTGGAGGCAGAGCCTTCAAATTTCAGGCCCTAACCTCTGGAATAATCTTCCAGTCTTGGTCCGAGAGGCGGACACACTCTCTGCCTTTAGGAGTAGGTTTTAAAACTTCCTCTATGAAAAATCCCATGCATATAGTCGGCTAGTTACTGTGTTTTTTGAATGTTTTGCTGTTCTTCTGTTTCTCCGATGCTGATGTTTCTGATGCTTGTGTTTTATTTCATGTGTTATATCTGATCACTTTTTTCACTGATGCTGATCTTTTTCTGATGCTTATGTTTGTATACATTAATATTTGATGCTATACAAATAAATTGAATTCAACACTGATGTTTGAGGTTTCTGCAGAGTTTCAATCTTGATGGTGTTTACTAAGGAGTTATAGCCTTCCAGAGGGACATTATTCTATTATTGTTCAGCACTCTGGACAGTTCTTTGCAGAGCGTCTGCCTCTCTAAAAGGCCATGATGATACTTGGCTACGCCACTTGTCAGTTGATTCGTTGCAGATGTTTCTCCAGGTGTTTCTTTTCTAATACCACTCACTTTTCCAGTCGTCTGTTGCCCGTGTCCCAACTCTTAAGAGATGTGTGGTTGTTTCACTTCTAAAACAGTCAGATAGGTACGGACCATCAGTACATTGTTCATATTTTACACAAAAACCTGGACTTCTCTGGATTTGGGGGGAAAAAAAACAACTAATTTAATATTCAAAATGTCCAACCACAGGACCAACAAACCCATTATTGTTTTGATCTATTGAGGTTGTTTGATCATCTCCTGCAGTGACCTTCATGCTCTCCTTCAGGCTGCAGAATTCTTTCTTTCTTTCTTTCTTTCTTCTTTCTTTCTTTCTTTCTTTCTTTCTTTCTTTCTTTCTTTCTTTCTTTCTTTCTTTCTTTCTTTCTTTCTTCTTTCTTTCTTTCTTTCTTTCTTCTTTCCTTTCTTTCTTTCTTTCTTTCTTTCTTTCTTTCTTTCTTTCAGGCTCATTTCTTTCTTTCTTTCTTTCAGGCTCATTTCTTTCTTTCTTCTTTCAGGCTCATTTCTTTCTTTCTTTCTTTCAGGCTCATTTCTTTCTTTCTTTCTTTCAGGCTCATTTCTTTCTTTCTTTCTTTCAGGTTCATTTCTTTCTTTCAGGTTCGTTCATTTTTTCTTTCTTTCTTTCAGGTTCGTTCATTTTTCTTTCTTTCTTTCAGGTTCGTTCATTTTTCTTTCTTCTTTCAGGTTCGTTCATTTTTCTTTCTTTCTTTCAGGTTCGTTCATTTTTCCTTTCTTTCTTTCTTTCTTTTCTCTTCTTTCTTTCTTTCTTTCTTTCTTTCTTTTCTTTCTTTCTTTCTTTCTTTCCTTTCTTTCTTTCTTTCTTTCTTTCTTTCTTTCTTTCTTTCTTTCTTCTTTCTTCTTTCTTTCTTTCTTGCTCATTTCCTCAATTTATCATTTTTACCGTGAGTTGACAAATTCTTACGTGGGGAATATTTTTGACGGTTTATCGTGAACGGTAAAATATCACCCATTCCTAGCAACGAGCTGGACAGACGGACATCACTGAAAACATTACCTCAACCGCGCTATGAATGAGAGATGTGGGTCGTCTCTGAAACAGCTGCGACGTATAATCATCTAACGACTTCTGATCGGTTCTGTGTCCAGGAGAAAGAAGCTGATACACAGATAGATGAGCGGTGACGTGGTTGTTCGGGGGGTGAGAGGAGGATAACGTGCCGCGGTGCGTTTGTGGCAGAGAGCAGCTTCCTCCGCTCCTCGGCTTGACAGGCACGTTCACACTTGAAGAGAGCAGCGTCAGACGGAGACGTCTCTCTGAAGTGTGAGTGTTTGCTCAGGCTGCTCTGTGACAGCTTCCTCAGCTGTCAGACATGTCCATAAAACGTGCCATGTAATTCAAACAACAGCTCGCTCCGTACTGAAATCCTGTTCCTGCGAATCCTCCACCGAGCCACGAGTGATTCCCTCAAACCCCCCCGATACACACTTCTGGACAGAAGAGAACTGACAGATGCTTAATATGAAGCAGTTTGGGCTTGCAGCACAAATGAGAAGCGGTGTGTGTGTGTGTGTGTGTGTGTGTGTGTGTGTTGTGTGTGTGTGTGTGTGTGTGTGTTGTGTGTTTGAGGAAATAATAACAATAAACTTTATTTATATAGCACCTTTCTTAACAAAGTTACAAAGTGCTTCCCAAGAACAATAAAATACATCAAGATAAAGACAGAGCATAGTGGATAAGAACATAAGACAGCAATAACCAGGTCTAAAATTAATAACAATATTCACACTAGGGATGGGCGGTATGGACTAAAAAATGTATCACGATAATTTCTGGCATTTATCCCGATAACGATGAAAATGACGATAAAAAAAATACCAATTCAACTCCACCTTTGTAACTATAAATCTATCTCACTCTCAGATCCGCCATGTTTGTTACAAAAACGTCATTAACGGGAATTTATCCTTCCTTCCTGGCTCATTTTTTTTTTTTAATTTCTTTCTTTCTTTCTTTCCTTCTTTCCTTCCTTCCTTCCTTCTTTCCTTCCTTCCTTCTTTCTTTCTTTCTTGCTCATTTCCTTCCTTCCTTCTGGCTCATTTCCTTCCTTCCTTCTGGCTCATTTCCTTCTTCCTTCTGGCTCATTTCCTTCCTTCCTTCCTCCCTTCCTTCTGGCTCCCTTCCTTCTGGCTCCCTTCCTTCTGGCTCCCTTCCTTCCTTCCTTCTGGCTCCCTTCCTTCTTCCTTCTGGCTCCCTTCCTTCCTTCTTCCTTCCTTCCTTCCTTTTCCTTCCTTCTCTTCCTTCCTTCTTCCTTCCTTCTTCCTTCCTTCCTTCCTTCCTTCCTTCTTCCTTCCTTCCTTCCTTCCTTCCTTCCTTCCTTCTTCCTTCCTTCCTTCCTTCCTTCCTTCCTTCCTTCTTCTCCATTTCCTTCCTTCCTTCCTTCCTTCTTTCTTTCTTTCTGGCTCATTTCCTTCCTTCCTTCCTTCCTTCTTTCTTTCTTTCTGGCTCATTTCCTTCCTTCCCTTCTTTCTTTCTTTCTTTCTTTCTGGCTCATTTCCTTCCTTGCCTTCTTTCTTTCTTTTGGCTCATTTCCTTCCTTCCTTCTTTCTTTCTTTCTGGCTCATTTCCTTCTTCCTTCCTTCCTTCCTTCCTTCCTTCCTTCCTTCCTTCTTCCTTCCTTCCTTCCTTCCTTCCTTCCTTCCTTCCTTCCTTCCTTCCTTCCTTCCTTTCCTTCCTTCCTTCTTCCTTCCTTCCTTCCTTCCCTTCCTTCCTTCCTTCCTTCCTTCCTTCCTTCCTTCCTTCTTCCTTCCTTCCTTCCTTCTTCCTTCCTTCCTTCCTTCCTCCTTCCTTCCTTCCTTCCTTCCCTTCCTTCCTTCCTTCCTTCCTTCACGTACGTTTGTGCGTTGATTTAACACAGAACCATAAATCAGCTTTACACAAAAACGTCATCAACAGGAATTTATCGTTTTTACCGCGAGATACAAATTCTTACCGTGGGGAATTTTTTGACGGTTTATCGTGAACGGTAAAATATCGCCCATTCCTAATTCACACCACAATAAAAGCTTTTCTAAAAGGGAATGTTTTTAGTAAAGATTTAAAGCAGTGGGGGTTTGACCTGATCTCAGCAGGTAAAGAGTTCCAAAGTTTGGGGGCCCCGGACTGCAAAAGCTCCATCACCTCTGGTCACAAGTCGGGCCCTGGAGATGATCAGAAGGCCTTGCTGATTTGAGGTACGGGGTTAAAAAGTTCTTTAAAATTAACTAGGAGCTTGGTTATTTAGGGCCTTAAAAGTCAGCAATAAAATTTTAAAATCAATGCGATATTGAACAGGAAGCCAGTGAAGGGACGACAGAATTGGAGTGATATGTTCACATTTTCTTGAGGCAGTGATCAGACGAGCTGCAGCGTTTTGTACCAACTGAAGGCGGTGGAGTGATTATTGAGAAATACGGGTGTAAAGGGCGTTACAATAATCCCGGCGAGACAGAATAAAAGCATGGACAACTTTGTGGAGATTATCCGGAGATAAAAGACGTCTCCATCTCTTGGAGCGAGTCCAGCCCCTCCACTGCTGCAGTTTGACTCTCAGTCCAGCAGAACCCACAGCTGCAACGAGAACGATTTCAGCTTACATTTGTGGGCCAAAACTAAGAAACATGTTT
>NC_084605.1:9165594-9209417 GCF_033807715.1 Cololabis saira | reverse complement strand
GTTTATCCTAAGCTTATTCTACCGCTTGAAGCTAAAGCTGCTCAAACCGTTGGTTTCTGTTTTGGAATATTTCCCAAATTCCGAGCTTTATTAAACATTTCCAGAAATGGCACAAACAGATTTCAGTAGGGATGTCTTGATCAGGCTTTTTTGGCCCCGATCCGAATCATTTGATTTTGTCCCGATCCGATACTTTCGTAACACATTAAAATAATGAACAAATGCAGAATAACTGATCCAGTTTGTCCCCTATTTTTATTTTATTCACCGTATTTTATCATTTAGCACTTAAACAGAGCAGTTCTCTTTAATGTAGCTTCAACAATCAAGTAATAATAGTGCAACTATTAACTAGCAGAAATAGTGCAAATTAAAACATAAATTTGAATTAAATAAAAACAGCAGCTCAACTTGTTTATTTGACTTGTTTGTCAATGTATTTGTTTACAAGGCACAGATAAGCAAATATTGATTTCCAATCACGTGATCGGATCGGGACATCCCTAGATTTCAGTACAGAATCTGGGTAAAATATTTTTGCCTATAGTATGATGTAGGAATGGGTGATATTTTACCGTTCACGATAAACCGTCAAAAAATTCCCCACGGTAAGAATTTGTCATCTCACGGTAAAAACGATAAACGTTTTTGTGTAAAGCCGGATTTAAGGAAGGAAGGAAATGAGCCAGAAAGAGAGAAAGAGAGAAAGAAAGAGAGAAAGAGAGAAAGAAAGAAAGAAAGAAAGAAAGAAAGAGAGAAAGAGAGAGAGAAAGAAAGAAAGAAAGAAAGGAGCCTGAAAGAAAGAAAGAAAGAAAGGAGCCTGAAAGAAAGAAAGAAAGAAAGGAGCCTGAAAGAAAGAAAGAAAGAAAGAAAGAAAGAAAGGAGCCTGAAAGAAAGAAAGGAGCCTGAAAGAAAGAAAGGAGCCTGAAAGAAAGAAAGAAAGAAAGAAAGGAGCCTGAAAGAAAGAAAGAAATGAGCCAGAAAGAAAGAAAGAAAGAAAGAAAGGAGCCTGAAAGAAAGAAAGAAAGAAAGAAAGGAGCCTGAAAGAAAGAAAGAAAGAAAGGAGCCTGAAAGAAAGAAAGGAGCCTGAAAGAAAGAAAGAAAGAAAGAAAGGAGCCTGAAAGAAAGAAAGAAATGAGCCAGAAAGAAAGAAAGAAATGAGCCAGAAAGAAAGAAAGAAAGAAAGAAAGGAGCCTGAAAGAAAGAAAGAAAGAAAGAAATTAGCCAGAAAGAAAGAAAGAAAGAAAGAAAGAAAGAAAGAAAGAAAGAAAGAAAGAAAGAAAGAAAGAAAGAAAGAAAGAAAGAAAGAAAGAAAGAAAGAAAGAAAGAAAGAAAGAAAAATTCCGGTTGATGAGTCTTTTGTGTAACAAATATGGCGGATCTAATAGATTTATAGTTAAAAAAGTGGAGTTGAATTGGTATTTTTTTTATCGTCATTTTTATCGTTATCGGGATGAATGCCAGAAATTATCGTGATACATTTTTTAGTCCATACCGCCCATCCCTAGTATGATGTGTACTAGGTGATATTGAACATACTGGTATCAGTAGTACCAGAATGTGGGTTTGGAGGTGCTAGAAGCTAGTTCCCATCTCTCGTCCTCTGTTTGGTTTCAGTCATACACAGTGATCTGCTAATGAACCTCTCAAGGAGAGGTGTGTGTGTGTGTGTGTGTGTGTGTGGGTGTGTGTGTGTGGGTGTGTGTGTGGGTGTGGGTGTGGGTGTGTGTGGGGGTTGTAGCTTCTACCATTTTTCTGCTAACATCAGCAAAGCCAGTCAATGCTAATGGAAACATCATCATGCCTAAGTGTGATTGGATAAGGGGTGAGGCAAGAGAGTGGGCGTGTACTCGTGTGTGTGTGTTTGCGCTCACGCAGCCTCCCTCCTTGAATGGTTGATGAGCTGTGGGAGGTTGTAGATGGAGGCCGTGTTGCTGTTTTAAATCACCGGTGGAGGACCTGAAAGGCTCATGAAAGCGTCGGGGTATCGAGCACTTGAAGCCCGGCCGAGGCGCAGCGGAGGATGCTGCACAGCTGGGAGATGATTGGCTCAGAGCCGCTGGCCCCTGAGGTGTAGGTAAAGATAAAAATCTGATGTTTAACCATCAGAACAGTCCATCTCAGGGGACTCGGTGTACCAACCCACAAGGGGCCCAATGACTGTTCATAGCAGATTATTTTCATTTTTATTCTTGCTGTCAGGATTAGATGATGTGTAAGACTTTTGGCTCCTGACAGACGCGTCGGTGCAACTCAGCTTCTCCGTCTGCTTTTTTTAAACTTGTAGTTGCTCAGAAAACTAATTGGCGTTAATCCAGAGGCGGTCCTGGGCGAACTCTCCATCCCCCGCTCCCCCACCCCGTGCTGCAAAGAAAAAAAAAACACTTCCCATTAGGGATGGGCGGTATGGACTAAAAAATGTATCACGATAATTTCTGGCATTTATCCCGATAACGATAAAAATGACGATAAAAAAAATACCAATACAAAAAGTCATCAACGGGATTCTTTCTTTCTTTCTTTCTTTCTTTCTTTCTTTCTTTCTTTCTTTCTTTCTTTCTTTCTTTCTTTCTTTCTTTCTTTCTTTCTTTCTTTCTTTCTTTCTTTCTTTCTTTCTTTCTTTCTTTCTTTCGTTCGTTCGTTCGTTCGTTCGTTCGTTCGTTCGTTCGTTCGTTCGTTCGTTCGTTCGTTCGTTCGTTCGTTCGTTCGTTCGTTCGTTCGTTCGTTCGTTCGTTCGTTCGTTCGTTCGTTCGTTCGTTCGTTCGTTCGTTCGTTCGTTCGTTCGTTCGTTCGTTCGTTCGTTCGTTCGTTCGTTCGTTCGTTCGTTCGTTCGTTCGTTCGTTCGTTCGTTCGTTCGTTCGTTCGTTCGTTCGTTCGTTCGTTCGTTCGTTCGTTCGTTCGTTCGTTCGTTCGTTCGTTCGTTCGTTCGTTCGTTCGTTCGTTCGTTCGTTCGTTCGTTCGTTCGTTCGTTCGTTCGTTCGTTCGTTCGTTCGTTCGTTCGTTCGTTCGTTCGTTCGTTCGTTCGTTCGTTCGTTCGTTCGTTCGTTCGTTCGTTCGTTCGTTCGTTCGTTCGTTCGTTCGTTCGTTCGTTCGTTCGTTCGTTCGTTCGTTCGTTCGTTCGTTCGTTCGTTCGTTCGTTCTTTCTTTCTGTAAAAAACCTGTGTGTAAATGACACTAATCCTTCACAAATTCAAATGTATAAATAATGAAAAAAAAATACAATTAGGCTTATTCACATAATCTGAATTGAGTGCTCAGACTGTAGCAGATTTTTTAACCTGGCCTTTTCACCCTTTCACAACAGGTGTAAAGTGGTAAAGTGCAATCTAGAACTTGACTTTTCTAGCCTTCTTTGCAGCAAAATCATCAATTACATCATCATACGAAATCTGTTGTGCAACTGTATGATTGATGCTGATGATGGTCCAGAGAGACGCTCCTGTGAAATAGAGGACCTAGAGTATGTTTTAATAAGCTTCAGCTTGGAAAAACTCCTTTTTGCTTCCGCTACTGTCACTGGAAGGTCAGACCAATTCTGAGTGCAGTCCACAGATTGGGGTAGATTTCTGCGAGCTCTTCCTCATGGATGAAAGTAAGCAGCTCCAGCAGAGTCATGGACTTTGATGGGAGGTCAGGGAAGTTTTACACCGGGTGCATTGTCCTTTTTTTTATTTGTGTACATTTTTCACATAACCCAATTCATTACAGGTGGGTAGATATTATTATTTTTCTGAATGAAATACAATTTATTTGGAATCCTCCCTCGCCCCCCGCCTCTCTCTCGCCTGGATGGGGGGGGGGGTCAAGTGATAATGAGACTTTTGTCTTCAGTTTACTTGATTTTAATAAGCAACTCGACCGAGCATTACAGAGATGTGTGAGTTCACTTAGACCAAGTTCCGTATCGCGCAGCGTCAAAACCCTGCGCTCCTCACGCAGATTACCAACTCTCAGCAGCAGGAAGTTGATGTGACAATAACAGCGCCCATTGAACAGATTTGAGCTGTCGGAGCAAATTTGTATTTTTTATTTCTGAGAGCGCTCGTGCGCCCCAACCCGGATTGCAACCTGGGCAGTCGATCCGATACTTTCGTAACACACTAAAATAATGAACAAATGCCGAATAAACTGATCCAGTTTGTCCCCTATTTTTATTTTATTCACCGTATTTTATCATTTAGCACTCAAACAGAGCAGTTCTCTTTAATGTAGCTTCAACAATCAAGTAATAATAGTGCAACTATTGTATTTTTTATTTCTGAGAGCGCTCGTGCGCCCCCACCCGGATTGCAACCTGGGCAGTTGCCCATATTGCCCATAGCAAAAACCGGCCCTGCGTTAATCCAAGTACACGATGAGGCGGCACATAAAACGTACAAATTTCATGTGAACGTGAATGGAAGATGTGATGAATGTGAGATGTTTAGCAAGTATATATATATGCACACACCTTTTAACAATTTTTGGTACCAATACATAAAACATTACCATACTAATGTTGACTTTTTCAGCTTTGGTCATTTGAGTCTAAGAATTTTCAAACAAATAAATAATGTTTAGTGCTAAAGAGCATTAGCAAACAGGTACCATCAGTGTTTAGTGATTTTGTACACTGAGCAGCTTTAAGATCTCAGATCTCACTTAGCGGCTCTTTTTTAACACGTCTGCTTCCTCGTTCCTGGCTGAAAACGTAGCTCTGATGGTGTTTACGAGGCTTGGACACACAGATAGCTGAGTGTCCCTCACCTACCAGGTTACTGGTGGAGGTTCGGGTCGATGGCAGCACTCTGCTCCGCCGTATCTCCCTCCGTCTTCTCCTCGGGGCTGACATGTTCTCTCGTGTCCTAATTCAACTGCCGTGTCCTCAGGGGCAGAGAGAAACAAAAAACCTGCAAAAATAGACAATCGGAATGGGTGCCAACAAGACTAACAAGTAAATATTGCATCTGATGAGTCAGGATCAGGATCAGCAGCCGTGTCTTCAGGGTCCTGCTCCGTCTCGGTTCCACTCTGGTCTTGAATCCTCCACCGAGAGCCGTCCGAGACTCTTGTCCTGCAGGACCAAACCCAGCATGGTAGTAGTGTCTGAGTAAACTTATTGACCTGAGGAGTTGGGGTTACGTCGGGTCATCCCATTCCCAGGTCTTTTCCTTCACGGTTTGTGTGAAGGAAGAATCCTCATCAGTTATTGTGAAGTGGTGACATTCAAATGTGTGCCATAAAAAAACCAGTTCGGTGCACCGCCTTGTGAAAAGGAGTCGTTTTCTCTGCCCCAATTTAACTGGGTCGACTGGGGTCGACTTGATGGAGCAGGATGGGCTCATACCAGCATTTTAATGGTTTAATAGCATCTTTTCGAGCTTAAGTGATTTGAATCATCAACAGCAACATATTGGTAATTTTTTTGGTGCCTTAAGAGTACACAATTTTCTCTTTCTAAAAGGCTTCTCCATTTCTGTGGTTACCATGGTAACGAGTTATGGCTAGTGTGCGTGTATTTATGTTTATATATAATATATATATATATGCGAATGATGCTGGTTTGGAAAATTAGCAAAAGAAGCACTCTCTAGTCTCCTAGTTTCTCTGACACTTGGTCCTCCAGCATTTGGCAGGAAACGCAATTTGAATATTTAACCAAATATGAAATATTGAGGAGGCCCGGAGGCTGTGGATCTGCTAGCACAGACACGAGCCGCCTCATTTAGGTCCAGTGAACGGCTGAAAACAGCAATGCTGCTGTCGCTGCAGCCGCCTGATGTCTGGGCGGGTGATCGGGGTGATCGGGGTGATCAAGGAGACGCTGACGCCCAGCAACCACCACGTCGGTTCGTGTTTATGCCAGAAAACCTCCGATATATATCTCCAAATATTCCGGTTTCCCCGTCGTCAAGTGTCGAGGACGCAGCAAGTAAAAGAGTAATCAGATTACCAGCGCCCCTATAGGTCCACAGGACGGCTTTTAATTCAATTCAGAAGAAATTAATTTCCACCCGAACTGGGACAAAGCTCGTGCATCGTTAATGACTAGGGATGCTAATTATCGATTAATTGATTAATTGATGACCTTATCAATCAATTAACGATTAAGTGATGAGCAGTGTTTTTCTTTTAAATCTGAGAATCCTTCAATAAGGTCTAACAAAAATTATTTTTGCTGACATACAGAATAGAGAAGGCATATTATATTCCTTAGTCAAATATTTATTGACACAAACATGACAACAATGGCAGTGACACACACAGTAAAAGAAAATTAGTAGGCCTAGCCTATATAACTGAGAAAAGGTTCAAAGAAAATGTGTTTTAAAATAACATGTCTGTTTTAAAAGACAATGCCTCTATTTTAAAAGAAAATGTCTGTTTTAAAAGATAATGTCACTGTTTTTAACTTGTATGTAGTGGCATGTTATTGTGATGTAGCTTTCTGTTGTTAAGGCAGTCTAACAAACAATCTGTTGTCGGAGCGCGCCGAGACATTAAATCAGCATTACATTCACGGAACACAGCCCAATGATAAGACGGCGATTAACTGTTAATTGATTAATTTAATCGAGTAATTTCTTATCGACAATTAATCTAAAATCGGTTGTTTACATCCCAATGTTAATTACTGAAGCCTCATTCTCTCATCGGTTCGGTCGCGACCGGCGTGAGAAGTTTGGGCGCAGGTTCAGAAATCGGACCTCTCGACTTTGGACTTGTTCAAAGCAGGGTTATAATAGTTTTGAATTTTTCATTTTAGTTTAGTTTTATTTCGTTTTTACTTTTTCTCCTTCAATTCAATTAGTTTTAATTAGTTTTTAGTGTGGGTTTGCTAGTTTTTATTAGTTTTTATATTTTCAAAAATGCTTAGTTTTAGTTTAGTTTTTATTAGTTTCAGTTTTAGTTTTAGTTTTTTCATATGTTGGGTTATTTGTCAGGTTCGGGATTTAAAAAGGTTCTTACCTTTTTAAATCCCGAACCTGACAAATATGCATGTATGTACAGGACTGCCTCAGAAAATTAGAATATTGTGATAAAGTTCTTTATTTTCTGTAATGCAATTACAAAAACAAAAATGTCATACATTCTGGATTCATTACAAATCAACTGAAATATTGCAAGCCATTTATTATTTTAATATTGCTGATCATGGCTTACAGCTTAAGAATACTCAAATATCCTATCTCAAAAAATAATATTTCGGGAATCTTAATCTTAAACTGTAAGCCATAAACTGTTTGGCAGCTGTTTGGTCGTCGGTGAAAGCAGTCCATTAAAGTTCTCTCCTTCCCCGTGCCACCGGGCCGGGAGGATGTTGCTAATCTTTCTGCGGGCGGCGGGCTGCTCACAGCAGCCAGCTTGTTAAGGTACTCGACGTTAGCCGCGCTGTGCGAGCTTCTTAAATGGACTTTAAGATTGGTGGGATTTTTCCCCTTGAGAAGCAAGCCGCATATTTTGTCTGTTTCCAAGACAAGACACTTGCTTTTATCTCTCTCCTTGTCCCATATGGGACTTTGCCGCTTTCTCCCAACTTTTGCTGCCGCCATGACTTGATGCTGCGTAAAAAGGGGTGACGTCACGGACCGTGAGGCGTTAAGGTGCCGCAGCTGCCAGTCGGAGATAAACGGCTGGAGCGGAAAAATGAATCATACCATGAGGCTTATATTGACAGGGACGAAAACGGAGGAAATTATATCTATAATTTCAGTTCGTTTTAGTTAGTTTTCTAAACACGCAATATAGTTTCAGTTAGTTATCGTTTTTGCCTTTTAATTTCCGTTTTTATTTAGTTCAGTTAACGAAATTATTTTTTCAATTTTAGTTTTCGTTATTTCGTTTGTTTTCGTGAACGATAATAACCCTGGTTCAAAGTGCTGCCAGTTGACGGAGGAGGATGTGAGGAACGCTGGCGACAAATGAATGACGGGACGGTGACGAGACAGCTGTCACGGAGTCGCCTTCCCTCAGGGAGGGATGTAGAATCAGACGTTTCCAGACAAGCCCGGGGTCTTTAAGCTCAGAGGGTCTGTACACGTGCCGATACGAGGCTCCTGCAGCCGCCTGGCTCTGGTGATAAACGGGAAACGTTCTGGAGGCTGAACGCCGCCACAGAGCTCCCTTACTTTCTCTACGGAGAGATAAGGATGCCGACGGCTCGGCTGGAGCTCGTAGCTGGATTAACGCAGGTTAGCTCGTTAGCGGCGGAGCCGTCAGTCAAGACGGCTCGGGAGGTTTAATCTGAACGTCACTCTGGAGCAGAGTGGTTCAGGTGAGGCGCCACGCCGGAGCCACCCCCAAACAGGAAGTAACGTTGTGTACTGAAGCAGCCCCTCGTTGAAGCGTTGCCTTGGGAACCAACGATCAAAGTTCGTCTCGGCGTGACTGTTCGTCTGCCCTGTGCTGATTGTTGGGTTTGTGTCGGTTGTCCCTGAACGGGACTGCTGAGGAAACCCCCTGATCAGGTGTTTATTGATTTTGAGTATCTGCCGATACCGTGTCCCGATCCGATACTTTCGTTACACATTAAAAAAATGAAGAAATGCAAAATAAACTGATCCAGGTTGTCCCCTATTTTTATTTTATTCACTTAAACAGAGCCGTTCTCTTGGAGGTAGCTTGAACAATCAATTAAGCAGCATTGTAGTGCAAAATTACATGGACCCGTTGCTTGTTGATAACAGTTGTGAGGTTAATCAACTCTTATGAATTAAAATTGTCATTATGAACGCAACAGAATTAGGTAAGCTCAGAGAAGAGCGTTTTTCACAAGTTTACAATTGTTAACAGAAGTTACAGGCAGGCCATTCCCTGATGGTATTTAGGTATTTATGGCTTTGTTAACAGCTGAGCAGTGTCTTTAGACACATCTGTGCAAAGCCTTACAGAGTTTCTTGTTTGTCCAGAAGGTGCTCATTTATTGACCCTTCATGTGATTTCAAGACGTTAAGCTGACTTAAAGGTTAGCTAGGTTTAGTTGGACCATCTGATAACACGAGACCCCCATGAAGATTTGGCCTGGTGACTTCTGGTTTGTAAATAACCCAGTGTCTTTAAAAACCATCTGTTCAAACCACCAACAGAGGTACTGTTTTAGTTGACCCCTTGAACCCTTGTTTTTAAGGATGTCTGTTTGTTTTCTTCATACCAAGCCTCTTTAACTGAAAAGTCATGTGTGTGACCATCTGTTTTTGTCAATCGTCCATCTATACATTCACTGTTCCAAATATGGTCATTCCTGTCATCCTTTGCTTAATAAAAGCGCCAGCTCTGCAGACAGCCAGTTGAGAGAAGTTCTGACGAGCTAAGAGAAGGGCCGTGTTGCCTAAAGCTTCTCAGGATTCCTCTCCAACCTTCTGCAGAAGGCCATTGAAAGATCATTCCACAGGTCTCCGGTGTCTTTTTCTAAGTTATAATATTGTGATGACTTTTTAACCTAACATTTTGGTGCCGAAACCCGGGATCTCTCGAGCTGCGACGATTGGCATGGCGTACGATCAAAAGGGGCCATCAAAAACTGTCGACAGCGTTCTGACTTCAGGAACGGGGCCCAGATTGATCTGCGCTGTTCCAGAGTCCAGACGACGAGATTTCCCAGCCAGGGAAGGGCACTGGGAGACTGGTGAGAGACCTCTTTTGAGTGAAATTTCTGTGTATACTAACAAGAGGTTAGCGAAAATGGTGTTTGGTGGCGGGTCGGGGACTCGATTTTTATGAAGGCATAGAGGCCTCTAAAATACTGCCTAAGAGCAGTGCGTAAGACCAACATCTAACTCGGTCGGGGACCGGCTTTTGAAGTCAGGGGACTTTAAAAGTACAGAATTACGAGGAGGGGTTTCTATTTGGAAATGATTTTTAATGGTTGTGTTTTATGTTTGTCTAATGTTTGTCTAATGTTTGTCTGATGTTTATGTCTGTTCAATGTTTGGGGTTTCCAAAATTGAGAGGGGAAAAATTTAAGTTGTTCACTAAAAGATCAGGCTAAAACCAAACTGTTGAAAAAGGAAACTTGTGTTCTGAGAGAAACTTAGGAAAGAAAATAACTGGCGAAAAATAGCAGAGGCGTGGTTAAGCTGAAACTTATGCTTAAATAATCTCTAAAAGATGCTTAAATGATGGGGAGACGTCCTCAAACTTAAGAAAATGGAGACAAATCTTGCAAAATAATAATACACGAAACTTAAAAAGAAGTAAATGGACTAATTTAAGACTAGAAGAAAAAACAAGAAAGTAGCAACCTGTGAGGAGAGGATGGATTTTGGGAGAAGTGGGGGCTGCTGCAGGCTGCAGCAGGGTGTGACTTGTGTCTGTGTGACAAGCTGCAGCAGCCCAAAGCTGTGTGTCTGTGTGTGACTCTGTGTGTGTATGTGAGAGACAATGTTAGTGTGTGTGTGTATTCATGACACGTTGTAAACAGCTGAAAGTTTCTGTCATTTTAAGAGAAAGAGAAATATGATTCTATTGACCTCATAGTTGTGCGTTAAAGTGAAAAATTGAATAAAGACAGAAAGGTGAGATACGTAAAAGTCCTCATTCAGATCGTGATCTGCTTGAGCAGATTTTATGGTGCTTGGAGATGCAGCCTGTCCCTCCAATAAGAGAGAGGAGGGGCTGTTTGGGTCTGCCTGTAGCACAAAATATTAGTTAGGGGTTGAATAGAAGAAACATGTTAGAATATATTTGGATATTCTAAGATAATATGTTAAGAGGTAAAAAGTTTTAATTCGTATGAGCTTCTCTGTTGAAGGTTTTGTTAAAATAATACAAACGGCTGAAGCTGTTTGTCTGTGTGTGTGTGAAAGTATGCTCCGCTTTACGAGCGGCTGTAAGGCTCTGTGTCTGAGGGAGAACTCTTTGTGTTTGTTGGGAAGAAGGGGGGTGTTCAGCTCTCCTCTTGGAAAAAACATAGAAAAATTGAATAATATAGTTTGTTCTATCATTCTAAGCCCTGAATGAAGGCATAGAATCATAGAAGTTTTAAATTGGGTTAATTCACCATTTAATTTGCAGATTACTTTTGTAACACTGTATTTGACTTGGATTGTATGGAAATGGGATTCCTGCAATTTGCGAGCATGAGATAAAATGATTGGGTTGTTTGTTACATGAATGTGAAACAAATCAATCATTCGTCCTTACTCTGTTTGTGAGCACCGCTGTATTTTTAGAATACAGTGGAAGGGTGTGTTCATTAGCCTACTGTCATTTGTATGTTAGTGATATTTTACACAGAAAGGATTGTATGCAGGAGAAACAAACCCGTTGTACAATCTTTTTAGAAAAGAAGAACTCTGAGTGCATATTAGCTATTCACACTGAAAATGTGTACATTTGTGATCAGTGTTGCTATCATTTAGTTTGGGAGTTCATCTGAAATGCACCAATTGAGTTTGGTTATTGTAGTTTGAGGAGAAGTAATTTACACATTTGCAGTGATACACGAACCCACATGCAGATGATCTGAAGTGAGTGTTTAATGTTAGTGGGTTTTTGTCTATGTGTAGTTTACGCATGGGAATTTATCCCACAATTTTCTTAAGACTTCTATGAGTTTTCATAGAAGGGCATGCATTTGCGTTGCAGCATGCAAACAGAAGATTAAGAATCTCCTGAAGACTTTTATAAGTACTCATGATTTATCTGGAGATAATTTTCTGACAATTTTCTGACAATTTTCTGACAATTTTCTGGCATTTCTTTTTTATTTGGGGAAAATAGAGCTCAACAACAGTTGAGAAGGCATTATTTGATAGAATGATTCCTTTCAGTCCGACGTTTTGTGACTATGATTTATTGTTTATATATATATATAAGTTCACTGAAGACTACTGTTTACGTTGCAGGAGAGTTGCTGCACTGACAGTTTTTGTGTGGTGATACTTTAATAAGACCATAACCTACTTGGGTTGAAGTAAGAACGTTAATCAATGAGAAATTCTGTAGTCTAATCTACGGTGGGAGACAGAATTTACCAGGTTTTTGCCCCTTCTAATCTGGTGATGGGAGGGGGGATCTCTGAGGGACATAGATATCCGACCCTAGAGAATCATTAAGTCAGACTTGCCGACCTGCCAGGATGCAGAGGTCAAGAAGTGGGAGGGCCACTTATCTGGGGAGCCTGACTCTGGCAGCCTGACTCTTCCAGGGAAAAATCAACAAGGAGGGGGTCTGATGACACGAAACCCCCACCCCTGTCGGCATGCGAAATAATGCTGTGAAGCGGACCAGTGCTTCCAAGGAATCTGTTCCCCCTGGTGGCTAAGTTGAGCCATAGGGAGTTTCTATGGCTCAACAGGAGGGAGTGGGAGTATGTAGGGGTACATATGATACATATGATACATCATGAGGATTAAATACTAAATACCCTTTAAAAATTTTTTTAGTAGGAGTTTTTCGACATGTTGCAGATACAACATGAAAGGACCTATCCATTTGAAGTTGTTCATATGGATTTCATTCTTGGAGTGAACTAATGGCCTGTTAAGTTAAGGCTCAAGAAAGCCATGGCCTGAATGACGGCCATTAGTCGGACTGTACATGAGAATCGTCTTCTTGTACGCTGCTGTTTTCTTCCTCTCTCCCTCTCCTAAAGCAGGAACTGCTGAAACTGGGTAACCGGATCCTGAGTCGAGTGGTGAAACGTCATCACCCGTCAGGACGGGCCCTTTTGCTGTCCAAATCAGGACACCGACAGCACCGGCAGCAGTAAAGGCTGCTGAATGATCTACTGCGTTCACCAGTTGCAGTGAAAGCTAGCAGAGAAATGCCAGGCTCGAGTAGTGCAGGAAGTCGGGCGGGTACCACCACCTTTGCCCGCCGAAGTAATCAACAGATGCCTACTCGCCAGCCCAGCCTGAAGAAGATGACTAGCCAAACTGACTTGCGACAACAAATTAGGAGAGGAGTCCGAGGAATGGAAGAGACTTTTTCATTACTGAGTCATGCTGACATAATGACTGAGATTACGATTCCGATTCCGACTATTACTGTCCTTGTACTGTTCTGTGTTTTCATTACCTGTATGTTTACAATGACACTGGAGTGTTTTATTTTGGGTGCTGTGAAGTTTCAAAATGACAAGAGTAGGGAAATGTGAGGTTAATCAACTCTTATGAATTAAAATTGTCATTATGAACGCAACAGAATTAGGTAAGCTCAGAGAAGAGCGTTTTTCACAAGTTTACAATTGTTAACAGAAGTTACAGGCAGGCCATTCCCTGATGGTATTTAGGTATTTATGGCTTTGTTAACAGCTGAGCAGTGTCTTTAGACACATCTGTGCAAAGCCTTACAGAGTTTCTTGTTTGTCCAGAAGGTGCTCATTTATTGACCCTTCATGTGATTTCAAGACGTTAAGCTGACTTAAAGGTTAGCTAGGTTTAGTTGGACCATCTGATAACACGAGACCCCCATGAAGATTTGGCCTGGTGACTTCTGGTTTGTAAATAACCCAGTGTCTTTAAAAACCATCTGTTCAAACCACCAACAGAGGTACTGTTTTAGTTGACCCCTTGAACCCTTGTTTTTAAGGATGTCTGTTTGTTTTCTTCATACCAAGCCTCTTTAACTGAAAAGTCATGTGTGTGACCATCTGTTTTTGTCAATCGTCCATCTATACATTCACTGTTCCAAATATGGTCATTCCTGTCATCCTTTGCTTAATAAAAGCGCCAGCTCTGCAGACAGCCAGTTGAGAGAAGTTCTGACGAGCTAAGAGAAGGGCCGTGTTGCCTAAAGCTTCTCAGGATTCCTCTCCAACCTTCTGCAGAAGGCCATTGAAAGATCATTCCACAGGTCTCCGGTGTCTTTTTCTAAGTTATAATATTGTGATGACTTTTTAACCTAACAACAGTTGTTTAGCATTTTTTTCCATCATCTGTTTGATTCACTGCTCAAAATAATGAGAATAAAATATATATCCGATCCCTGATCGAGATGCAACGTCCAATTCTGATCAAGTCTGAAACAACGTGATCCGACCTGATTTCCGATCACGTGATCGGATCGGGACATCCCTAAAATTTTTTATAGTAATTTTCAATTACATTTTATTTATATAGCGTAGGGCTGGGCGATATGGACCAAAAGTCATATCTCGATATTTTCTAGCTAAATGGCGATACTCGATATATATCTCGATATTTTTTCTGTGCCTTAATTGGGGTTTCCCCCAAAGCATTATAGCATAGCATCTCTGTTAGCTTAATTTTTTTCTGAGGCAAACCCTTAAAAACCCAGTCAGTTTTAATACAAAGCCTCGTGCCAAATGTCACACAGGTTCCTTTATTAACAGAGGTCTGCACAATATCAAAATGTATAAAACAAATGAAATAAAAATAAACTGCCTGCATATATAGAATAAAAATGCTTCTTGAATAAAATAAAACAAATATCCCTTTCCTGCATAACAATTAAATTAAAATACACTGTGCAATTAATACAATGTAGACAGTAACAGGCAGACTTTTCCACTGAGGTTGACAGTTGTGCAAATAACAAAACATTTGTGCAAATCTCAAATAAAACATTCAAGTCAATTAGTCACAAAATAAGCTATATCAAAATCATAAAAAAAAAAAATAAAAAAAAAAAAAAAAATGTAAATCGATATAAACGATATTGTCTCGTACCATATCGTGTTTGAAAATATATCGATATATATTAAAATCTCGATATATCGCCCAGCCCTAATATAGCGTCTATTACAACAGAAGTTGTCTCTAAGATCTTTCCAGAGACCCAGAACATGACCCCAGAGCAATTATTACATAAACATAACATAAACAGTGGCAGGTAAAAACTCCCCTAGTGGGAGAAAAACCTTAAACCAAACAGTGGCAAGAAAAACTTTCCTATAGGAGGGATGAAAAAGTAACTGGGGGGGAAACAGGGTTTGATTAATTAAAGGATGAGTTAGTTAGATGTTCTGTGTAGACGGGGAGGAACTGATCTCGTCTCAGACTCGGCCGTTTACTTCCATCACCGCCGTTGAGACGTCCGAGGAGAGCAGGAGAGTCGGCGTCCTGCACGCCGGTCGTTGCACGGACAGGTAACGTTCACAGCAACACAAGAGCGAGAGAAACTTATGCTGGTACGAATCCTCCTACGTAAGCTGCAGCTAGACTCAGGCACTCAGACTCCACTCTACCTACTCACACACACACACACACACACACTTGTGGAGGAGGAACGAGGAGGTTTCATTTGACTCGGGGGGGCTGTTTTGATAGGAATCATTATCTGGAGTCGGCTCCGTCCTGGGTGGTGGTGGGTGGGGGTCTGTCTCTGCAGAGTGGCGTTCCTCCGTCCGCTCCACCTCCATCTCCTCAGCCACTGCACAAGCTCGCTTCAGCAGAAGTTTGAGCACCCTGGTCAGATTCGTGTCTAAATGAGGATCAAAGATGGCGTGTGAGATTTATCTGGATGTTTTTGATTTTCCTCAAGGTCGTCATCGTGAACGCTGACGCTCGTTGAGCTCTGTAAGCTCGGGAAGAATGTTTAATACCCCAGAGGATTTCAAAATAAAAGCCTCATTGATGAACCTCATGGGGTGTTAAGTTAAGTTTGTAACAGTAAATAAGGCAATGGAATATAGACAATTTATGCAATTATAACTGAAAACCTTGATGTTTTCATACTTTTAAACATATTTAAAGGCAGAAACATGGCACTAGTTAAAAAATCCCAAGTTATTTGTATGAAATAAATAACTCAAATACTCCTTTCAATATCCATTTAATGTGCAAAAAAAGAAAGAAATTGCAACAGCTCATGCTGTAAATGAATCATTTGAGCTTGTTTAATTTCTTCAAAAGACACATAGTTTGTCATGACGTACCTGACATTATTCAGGTGCGTCGTGACAAACCGTGTGTCTGATAACAGAAGAAACTAAACAAAGTATAGTAAATATAGATACTACGAACTTCATGAACTAATATAACATTTAGAAATTTAAGCTGAAATATCCAAAGCACTGAACACTGGTTGTGCACGGTTGGGGGTTTGTTTTAGTGCCAGCTTTTAGTGACCCCTCTTGGAGCATTTTCTCGAAATAAACGTTAATTTAGTCCAGGAAAAAAAAAATTGTAGGCAAATTGCCGTTAAGTTTTGTTATATTGCGTGTTTAAAGGGACTCCATAGGGCCCTACGCCTGCAGAAGTCATCCACACCGGTCTTTAACATGTCTTAAGAGAGGAAGCCGGTGAAACGGAGCGCCGTTCTGAGCTTGTCGTGGAGCATTTATGGAGGATCAGATGATGCTGGTGGAGCAGAGCAGCTTCCAGTGGGTGTAAGAGTCCCAAATGTGTCCCGGGATAATCTCTCCAGCTCCGGCGTCTATCCCCAAATATCATCAGGATCATGCGTGCTTGCATAAAGACTACAGACGGATTAATCGGCATAAAGGTTCCTCATTTAACGCTCATATGACAAATACTGAATTACAGAAAGAGGATCTGAATATATATCTATATTTGTGCTCTAATCCCTGTACAAAGGCTGCTGGAGTTGGCTGGTCTGAGCACATCAGCATCTTCAGTGCAGATGGGTTAGAAACGTCGTGGACGTCTTGTGTTCGCAGTGTCTTTTTCTGGTCTGAGAGATGTTCCTCCTGCCTCTCAGCTGGAAGCAGCTGCTTCCCTGGAGACATGACCGAGGTGTTAGCTTCACGACTTATGAGGCAATTAATGAATTTGGAGAGAGATTTTAGGAAACATCGAACAGTAGGGGTGGGTATTGGGAAGGACCTCACGATACAATACGCATCACGATACTTGAGCCACGATACGATACACATTGCAATATCCCGATTATGCAATATCCCGATTATTATATTCTACATAGTTCACCGAAAAATTTAAAAATGCATTACACATCTTAAAATCCAAGTTGTATATATGTACATTAGGTGATATTGATGGATCTTAAAATCCGAGTTGCACGTTGATCAGATTATAGTGACAATTCATGGGACAAACTGAGTCAAAACAATGTTTTATTATAACTATACAAGCTAAAGTTACAACATATTTGTATATGTTTTTCATATTATTTACACCATATGAAATTAACATTAAATTTAGTATGAGGTTGCTTTAATTATGTGGCAAATGATAATAAACACAAGAAAGATGGTACTAAAACCAAGGACAGGCACAGTGATCAGTCAGTATAGATATAAATCCATAAATAAATAAACCTCTGTCCATTATTTTTCATTTTTTAAGGACATGCAATTGTGTTATATAAAAAATAAATTATAAAATGAAATAAAAGGTGAAATAAAACCTGAGCTCAGTGCAAGGCCCTCCCAGGGTTGGTAGAGAGTGGCAATGCCCAGGACTGTCACTTAGGTAGGAGCACTGGGGGATATAATGGGAAAAAGATCGGGGATAAAAAAAAAAAAAAAAAAAATCGATATTCAAATTTTTAATATCGATATTGAATCGGCTGGAAAAGTATCGCGATATATTGCCATATCGATATTTTTGCCCACCCCTATCGAACAGCATTTCCTACTGCTGGTCTGGAAGACGGCGTCTGCTGAGGTCTGCATTAGTTTTCCTGACCAGCTTTGACGCCGCCAGTCTCTATTGCATCTCAATGAACTTCCGTGTTCCCCACGTCGTCCGTGGGAGAGTTGTGGAGGTTTCCTGACGGACTCTGATCAGGAAATACTCTCTGAAGAGCGCTTGATGGATCTGTGTTGGGGTCAAAGGTCAGGGATTTGATAAAGTTCCAGTTCTCATAAGCAGTTTGATCTCAGCACTCGTTCACACACACACATGGTAAGGTAAATGGTGTGTTCAGATGTTACTTGACCTTTGGTTTCTGAAGCTTCTCATTAACAGATCTTCTGGATTATTGTCTCAACGTCTTTCTGCTGTAGCTCAGACGTCTGTTGGTGTTAATGCTCAGTGTGTGTGTGTGTGTGTATGTATATACGTGTGTGCGTATATATTTGTGTGTATATATTAGGAATGGGCGATATTTTACCGTTCACGATATACCGTCCAAAAAATTCCTCACGATAAGAATTTGTCATCTCGCTGTAAAAACGATAAATTCCCTTTGATAAAGTTTTTGTGTAAAAATGATTTATGGTTCTGCGTTAAATCCACAACGTGAAGGAAGGAAGGAAGGAAGGAAGGAAGGAAGGAAGGAAGGAAGGAAGGAAGGAAGGAAGGAAGGAAGGAAGGAAGGAAGGAAGGAAGGAAGGAAGGAAGGAAGGAAGGAAGGAAGGAAGGAAGGAAGGAAGGAAGGAAGGAAGGAAGGAAGGAAGGAAGGAAGGAAGGAAGGAAGGAAGGAAGGAAGGAAGGAAGGAAGGAAGGAAGGAAGGAAGGAAGGAAGGAAGGAAGGAAGGAAGGAAGGAAGGAAGGAAGGAAGGAAGGAAGGAAGGAAGGAAGGAAGGAAGGAAGGAAGGAAGGAAGGGAGGGAGGGAGGGAGGGAGGGAGGGAGGGAGGGAGGGAGGGAGGGAGGGAGGGAGGGAGGGAGGGAGAAAACGAGGAAGGGAAGAGGGAAGGAAGGGAGAAAACGAGGAAGGGAAGAGGGAAGGAAGGGAGAAAACGAGGAAGGGAAGAGGGAAGGAAGGGAGAAAACGAGGAAGGGAAGAGGGAAGGAAGGGAGAAAACGAGGAAGGGAAGAGGGAAGGAAGGGAGAAAACGAGGAAGGGAAGAGGGAAGGAAGGGAGAAAACGAGGAAGGGAAGAGGGAAGGAAGGGAGAAAACGAGGAAGGGAAGGAAGGGAGAAAACGAGGAAGGGAGAAAACGAGGAAGGGAAGGAAGGGAGAAAACGAGGAAGGGAAGGAAGGGAGAAAACGAGGAAGGGAAGGAAGGGAGAAAACAAGGAAAGGAGGAAGGAAGGGAGAAAACAAGGAAAGGAGGAAGGAAGGGAGAAAACAAGGAAAGGAGGAAGGAAGGGAGAAAACAAGGAAAGGAGGAAGGAAGGGAGAAAACAAAGAAAGGAGGAAGGAAGGGAGAAAACAAGGAAAGGAGGAAGGAAGGAAATTAGCCTGAAAGAAAGAAAGAAAGAAAGAAAGAAAGAAAGAAAGAAAGAAAGAAAGAAAGAAAGAAAGAAAGAAAGAAAGAAAGAAAGAAAGAAAGAAAGAAAGAAAGAAAGAAGAAAGAAAGAAAGAAAGAAAGAAAGAAAGAAAGAAAGAAAGAAAGAATCCCGTTGATGACTTTTTGTGTAACAAACATGGCGGATCTGAGAGTGAGATAGATTTATAGTTAAAAAGGTGGAGTTGAATTGGTATTTTTTTATCGTCATTTTTATCGTTATCGGGATAAATGCCAGAAATTATCGTGATACATTTTTTAGTCCATACCACCCATCCCTAGTATATATGTGTGTATATATATATATATATATATATATATATATATATATACATATATATATATATATATATATATATATATATATATATATATATATATATATATGAACTGAAATTCATCAGTCTTTTATGCCTCTAACAGTTAAAGGTCTCTCCATTATTCCAGACAAGGTTTTTCTACAAGCTGTTCTGAATCTGATCTTTTCAAGCCTCTCTTTTCCAAAAGATGCTATTAAACCATTAAAATGCTGATCTTTTCCTCTTCAAGCTGGAGGTCTGGCTGATTTCATGACCCTGCTTCTGACGTGTTGGAGGTCGGTTCAAAATCCAGCAGGTTCCTTTTGTACGAGTCTCTCAAAGTACTTTCCTGAGTGAGTTTCTCTGCCAGTGAAGGATGTAATAGAGATGACTATTTTATTATTCATTAGTTGATATGAATCCCAACCCTCATCACTCACACTGAGCTGGATTTTGATGAAGTAATGCTGAAGAGTCCACGCAGCAGAAACCTCCTCCTATCTCTGAGGTGAAATGAGATTTTCATTCTCTTGAAGGGGGTAAAAAAGAAGAATAAAAGAACAGTTCCTCTCGATGGGACATGCTCCAGACGGGCGGCCACCTCCTTCGCCTGCTCCTCCTGGTTCAGAGCTTTAGCCGCCCTGCAGAGCAGATTTATTTCCTCCACTCGTATCAGCTATCTCATCCTTTGAGGTGAAGGGATGAACGGAGCCTGGTTTACTACGACAGACTGGAGGAAAACAACCACACTGACCTGCCAGTCGAGCTCTCAGTCCGCCCCCCTCCCCCTCCGCTGAGCAGCTTCACTTGAAGCCCCTCCCACTTACCTGTAGGGGGAGGAGCTTGTTAACCCTTATGACCTACCGTAGAACAAGCATATTTTTACATTTTTACATGATATACTGCCATTTTATGGAGTATTTTTATTTGCTATGAATCAAAACAACCCATATAAGCTAATCTTTAACAGAGGTGTCAAGTAAGGAAGTACAAATACTTCGTTACCTTACTTAAGTGGAAATTTTGGTTATCTATACTTCACTGGAGTAATTATTTTTCAGGCGACTTTTTACCTTTACTCCTTACATTTTCATGCGATTATCTGTAGTTTTTACTCCTTACATTTTAAAAACAGCCTCAATACTCAATAATTTCATTTCGGCCTTTAAAAAAAACTATCCAGTTAAATTGCTCCATCCGGATAGAGTGAATTTGGTTGTGGTTGTTTCAGATGTTCTTGTCCAGTTTTGTTCTTACATCCGTTCCCTCAGATTCCTGCAACTAAACTTGGATGTACATTCCAATAAAGGTTAGGATAAATGATAACATGCCTCTGAAGTTTGACTTTTTGCACCATTACAATACTTATAGGTAACTAGTCATCATATCTCCTGCTCTCTGAAACACATGTTAATGCTCAATAGTACACATATATGCTTCTTTAATATATTTGCATTATACTAAGATGCATTCATTTTCAATGGCTTTCCCCCCCCTTACATTACTTTTATACTTTAAGTAGTTTTGAAACCAGTACTTTTATACCTTTACTTGAGTAAAAAACCTGAGTTGATACTTCAACTTCTACAGGAGTATTTTTAAACTCTAGTATCTATACTTCTACCTGAGTAATGAATGTGAATACTTTTGACACCTCTGATCTTTAATATCTGTATGTTACAAGTCCAAACTAAGTAAATAAACTGCTAAAAAGTGCAAATAACTACCAAAAAAATTTAAATGTTTTATTTTTCTAAATACAGAAATCCCACAGCTGGATCCCTCAAATGGAAAAAAGTAACACAGAAGCTTTTCAAACCACAGGAAATGTATTTGGAATGAATTCATACTTTAGTTTTTGAGATATATCATTTTATATATCGCATTTAGATATCGCATCTTCATTCGGTGCTGAACTCGGCTCCAAAACTTCGCTCACGGTAAACCGGTGGACCCATAATATGTGTGTGTGTGGGTTTGTATAGTGAGTGTGTAGTGTGTGTGTGTGTGGTGTGTGTGGGTTGTTGCTTTGTAATCTTTCGTTAAAATTTCTGATGAAAAGCACGAACAAGAGCGCAAATTCAAAGCGACTAGTTTCCCGGGGGAATGACGTCACCAACCTGATGACACGCTGTCAACGTACGTCAACGTAGGACGAGCTGTGAACACGTACCGGATCTATAAATAACCCACAATGTCAATTATGAAGATTTCTGCAATTTTACTGGATTATTACGTGATTTTTACAAACGATTTAATGGATTAAAACTCTGGGACACTAAATGCAGGATATGTAAGTAAAACTCTTCCTGTTTAACATGCAGACAGAATTATTGCTCTGTTTTATTTGGTTGTAATTGTACATGCATTTTGAAAATCAATATGCAAACGGGAGCGCCGGCGCTCCAGCCGGTCATAAAGGGATAACCTCTGCTTCCTGGACGTGGGTCAATGGCAGGGCTGTACAGTGCGACAGTTTTCATCGCATTTGCGAATAAAAATCATCCGGTGCGAAGAGAAATATGTATCCACTCGCATTTGTGCGAGTGAGTTGCGTTGGGGTCATGTTAAAAAAAGTGTGAAAATCAATATGAATGTCTCTTGACTTACATCAGCCTTTCTCAACCGGGGTGTCGTCAAAAAAATTACCTATTCTTCTGACATTTCATACATAAATACCGTATTTTCGCGACCATACGGCCGGGGCGCCGTGTGGAAAGGCTATTAATACTATTAATACATCCATGATCCGACGCGCCTCGACCGCGCGGACCAAAATCTTACTCCGCTCAGAAGAAAGTAGTACCTTTTTGCGGTCCCGATCACGGGACTCTAGCGGGGTTTTGAGCTCTGAACTTTAAAGTCCGGTGTAGAGTTAAGCCTTACCTTATTAAATTAAGCCTTTTTCGGGTCGTGAGTAGGATAAACACGGGGAAACTTCTGCTGAGTTTGAGAGTACTTTACTGTCCGCTCAACAGTGTAGGATTTTAGAACATCAACACAGCAGCTAGTGCTGTATCACTCCGCCCAATCTAAAACATACTAACAACAACTACAGATAAACTGACTAGTGTCATTATAGTCCCTGATTTACATCAGAGTATAAAGAATATATTTATAACATAATGAACCCTGAATTACCAAAATAAACTTAACAAAAATAAATCTCCTCTTACACTTATAAGGTGAGCATGAATCAATCTTTTTTATTATGTAAAATTGTATGTATTTATTTACTTTTATTTATTTATTTAATTTTAGTTGTTACATTTCTGGAAAAGAAAAAAGTCAAATCATACATGAGAGAAACTATTCAGTTTGTGGCAAAATATTTGTACTTGTATGAAACTGAAGATCATAATGCAAACCTGACATTAACTTTTAGTTCAGTTTGTGGAAAATGGTTGGCCTGGCTTTCTCTTTAAAACTTAAACAGTTATAAAGCATTACAAACTGTAACAATAGGGCAAACGTACAGTATTGTTTTGTATTTTGTGTCTTTCAAATAAAAGACCATTTTTTCCAGTCAGATGTTCCTCATTCAAGGTTGTTAAAAAAATACTGCTATAATATCGTATGGTGAGATTAGTGTATCGTTACACCCCTACTAACTGTCCACCCGGGTGTGCTAGTAAATTTTAATTTGTGCTACTAAAATTTTTAACTTGCTAGCACCAGTGCTACCATTCAAAAAAGTAAGCGTACAGCCCTGGGCTCCAGCCTGGAGGAGTAACCGGTAACAAGACCTTCATCCGTGGGACGATGATGACGTGATGATGCATCGGTTTTATTTTCGAGTCGTTCCTCCTTTTGCAGCTTTTCATTTGCATCCGCTTGAGTTTTCACTTCAGAGCATTTATGAGGTCAGACACTGATGTTGGCCTGCAGGTCTACATGCTGGGTTTTATACTCCCGCGATGACATAATTAACAAGTTTGGACGTATTCAGAGTTAAATCAGCTGCGTTGAGGATTTCCTCCGAGCCTCGTTGGTCCCGACTGACAGGAACCTTAGAGTCGACATCCGTTCAGGGTCCAGCAGGTAAATATGAGGACATTGTCTCCGTTTGAAATGATTCATAAACCACCAGGTGATCTAACTTTGATCAGGAAGCACCGTGAAGTGAGGCCAGCAACTTTGATCAGGTGTTAAAACACTCACCATGTATGTGTCTGTCGGTCGTCTGAACCGCAGCATCAAAGAGAAGCTGAACGCGGCGCTCCGGTCCTGTGATTGGACGTAACGTGGCTGATTGTATCTGCTCTACCTGTGTGTGTGTGTGCTCTAAAAATAGCTCCCTGCTGAGTGAACAGATCTATTTCGGTGACGGGCTGAACTGACATGCTCAGTTCTCTCTTTGATTCTCAGAAATCTTCAGAAAAGATGGGCTTTGTTAAGTTTTGCAGGTTCACGTCGGCTCGCAGGAGCTTTGATCAAAGAACTGCTTCCAGACCAATCCATCGATCGCTGGGGCTTTTGAAGACCAGGCAACAAACTGAATACAAAAGCTGCCAGGAATAAAAATGATGTTGAACTCCTTCAAACTCGTCTGATCAGCCGAGGAGGGGGGGGGCGAGTTCTGCTGTTGTGAAAAGCCAGACGTGTTAAAACTTGGCTGATGTGGTTTATAAAAGAAAGCCTGACCTTTCCATCCTTAAGTCCGTATGTTTCTTTGTCTCTAATAAGGCTTCTGATGAGAGATGCTGCTCTCTTAGGCGTGGCTCGCTGGCGAGTTTCAGCGCTGCTAAACAATTTCCAGGAGCTCCCCATCGGAAATGTGCAAACTTTCTTTGGGAATTTGAGTGTAAAAAGAAAAGATTTGCCTATGTATTCATCTATTCAAACCACTGGGTGGCTGTCTGGGACAAATGGACTGAAAGTCTTTAGTAGGGCTGGGGATCGATTCAAATATCAAGAATCGATTCGATTCCGATTCGATCCGATATTGATTTAGGTTACTGTTAATAAAACTGTTTTTTCAGCTGTTGCATGAATTATATGACTGTCTAGTTATGCAATATATTATTACTAGTATTATATTGAGATTCAACAGCAAGTATTAGCAGCTAATGATGCTGTAAGGACCAATCAGCTCCCAGAATGCTGATAGAACTGAAACAGAAACATCGCGTGGGGCAGAATTATCAAACAGATCCAGGGAGGAAACAGAGACGGATGAAATCGGTTTTATTTTTTCCCCATTTATGAGAATTTGGTTTTTAACATTTATGCAAATGTAACCCCAAGACAGTATATAAAGCAAAGAAATATAGACAATTTATGCAATTATAACTGAAAACTTTAATGTTTTCATACCTTTAAACATATTTAAAGGCAGAAACATGGCACCAGTTATTCTCGTGTCCAACAAAATATACCTTTTTTTGGGCATAAACAAAAAAATACCAAAAGTTGTAATGTAATGATGAAAAAGAAAAAAAATATATATATATATATATTTTTTTAAATCAATCTTTAGACATATGAATCGATTTTTAGGAATTCATATGAGAATCGATTTAAAATCGGAGAATCGATCTTTTCAACACAGTCCTAGTCTTTAGGACAAAACAGTCTGAGCTGAGTGGACGTACGAGTGGCTGAACACCTCCATCACAAGAACATGGTCGATGCATAAGTTGTGGTTATTTATAATAATAATAATAATCAATTTTATTTATAGAGCGCTTTTAAAAGATCTCAAAGATGCTCATCACCTACAAACAAGGATATACAAATTTTTGAACCCTGGGGAATCTAACTGTCGTGTGTTTCAAGTCCATCAAACTTTATTCATATAGCACTTTTCTTACAATAGTAACGCAAAGTGCTTCACATAATAAAATCAACATTTAACATAGAAAAACTCCCACTCTCCTGGTTAAAAACACACATCTGGTCATTTTCACACACATCCTTACATTAGTACCCACACAGCACACATACCCCCCCCAATAGACATTAAAACATAATCATGAACATCATAAATAAATACCTGGCTTGATGCTGAGGTGAGGAACGATTGAGCATCTCTGTCGTTCTTGATGTTTGTGACAGTAAATGACAGTAAATATGTTCAACCTAAAACATGTTTCATCACCTTTGATGTCCGTGTACACGCGTTATCTCCACTATAACCCCACGGAAAGTTTCTAATCTGGAACATCCTTTTGCATCCTTAGTTCACGACGAAACAGGTGACCAGCTTTTTCTTTGAAAAAGGTTTTTATTGAACAGATTCTCACATCTCTGAGCAACCAGCCGGTTCTGACCTGCCTTGCCAGCAGTGTTTTCTGAGAGGTGGACGAATGATTGGACTCTCAAACGGCTCAAGACGAGGAGGACAAGGGGCCCCCCCACAGAGTCCCCGCCCTCCCGGTCCATGGAGACGGAGAGACTAATTAAATGTAATCCTTCCCCTCCGAGACGGCTGAGGTCGGTTCTGAGGGAACCGGTATCATCCCGGGATAATCACATGCACGCTGGGTCTTCTGGGAGCACGTCCTCCGCCGTCAGTCAACGCTCCGCCGCCGCTCGTCTCTAATAACCCCTCGCTCCCGCTCCCTCCCACAGCGCACGCTTTATAAGCTCTCCAGTCTTGACACTTTTTTGTTGAATTTGAAAGAAGTCGGTGCAGTGAAGCGAGAAATCCAGGAGCCGATCTGAAAGTGTTGCAGCACCTTTACTTCTGGGTTTATCTGTCTTTTATGTTTTGTCTTTGTAAAGTCACCGTTTCCACCAGCTGTTCAGCAGAAATGTGGATATAAGGAGCACTTAAAATCTGGTGCACCTTACGTATGAATGTTGTTCTTACTGACCTTGGACCAGTATTATGTGGTACCTGCATCAAACATCTGTCAAACATCTGGCTTGACTGATGGTTGGACCGTCCAGCTGACACATTAAAGTCGGTTCTTGGTTGGATACGGGTTGTAACGTCAGACATTAGATGACTGATTATGTAGCACTGCAAGCAACCATCATCCAACATCTAGTCCATGTTACCTTACTGTAATTAGACATCAAGCTAACGTCACACTACATCATACTACATCATAATCCAGTTATAATCCAACCTCACACTAACTTCAGGTCTCGATGAAACAATCAGAAAACAGGACGTAGTACGACGTTTACCTCCTCCACTTTATATTGGTGGGTTCGTGGAAGAAAAATTATTTAAAATGTGTATTTTTGAGTGGGGTGTTTTGGACAACTAAATATGGTAAGCATATTGCCAATCTTTAAATAATAATGTAAGATTTGTATTATTTATTGTAAGCTCTCAACTTTTTTTTATATATGTTCGGTAACCGAAATTGTTCGGCCGAAACTAGCAAAAAAACACTTTCAGTGTACGGTGGAATAAGTGGGGAAAAAACCGAACAATTAATAACGGCGTGTTATGACGCAATCAAACAGCGAACAGCGTTGAGTGAGGGGCGTGTGTTGTTAAATGCAGCAAACATGTCAGCATGTCAGATCATTACTTAGATGTGGGGAAAAAGCAGAGGACACAAGAAATGATTCCAGGTTGAGTTGAATTTGGGAAAGCCGCTTGGTGATGGAGACGGTCACGGGACGCACAGCCCAGGAGATGGGAGAGAAACCGCAGAGAAAAGGGCCCGTACTAGCAATACGGTGCGCAAACCCTCACTGTCTGATATGACAAGATCCTCCAAGAAAATAACCCAGATTTTTACAATTATTATACAAGGCTTCAATTTGCGGAGATCAGCCCCACCGCGACCCGATTAATTGGATTTGAACGGGAGAAAATGAAAAAGGATTATGAGAAAAAATACAATAAGTACAGTAAGACAAATTGTGACTGGTGGGTATTTCACTGCAGATTTATTTGATTTATGCAATGGTGAAAAAATTGGCAAAATAAATGAAAAACTGCGAAGAACCATTGTTTGGTATTATTCGGTATTCGGCCAACTATTGTTTATTATTTTCGATTTCTGTTTTTCGGCCACAAATTTTCATTTCGGTGCATCACTACTTAGAACTGGTGCGGACCAGGGGAATCCGGCTGTTTAATTAAAACAAAGCATCGCGAAGGCCCACGGGGGGTGTTGACGCGATGTGATTTTGAAAAAACCTTCCTCTCAACAATAACGTCATCTCTTTGTCTGCACTAACACCATCATTGATTGTCCATGAAACAGTCCAGGATGCATTCATCACCTTGGCCAAAGCCTTGCAAAATGCGGTGACTTCAGAGCAGCTGGGTCAACTGGATGAAGAAGTGCGAGCTTACCAGGTCGAATCAGATCTAGGAGAACAGGCCAAAGGCTTTAATGAGAGTACTGCATGAATTGACGTGGACTGGTGGAGTGGGATCTTTGCCATGAAGACACCAGCAGGAGAGATGAGATTCCCCATCTTATCCAAGTTGGTGAAGGCTCTTCTCTCATTGTTCACTGGCCCTCTTGTCGGAGGATCATTTAATATTATGGATGACATAATTGAAAATGAGAGTCAGGCTGAACGTTGAGACGTATGAAGGCTTAGCCATTATCAAGTCACACATGAAGGCGACAGGGAAAACAGCCTCGGATATTGAAATCAGCGCTGCAATGAGGAGCAAGTGCCTCTCTTCTTATGAGATGTATAAATCACAATTGAAGCAGAAGAAGGAGCAAATTGGAAAACAAAATGAGAGGAAACTGAGAGAAGCCGTAAAAGTCCTCTCAGCCATTAGGGTTAGAAAGGTAACAAAAGCTTCCACATTTTCTGCTACTAAAGCCTCCTCCTCTGCTGGAGTCACAGCCACTGTTTTGTTTTGTTTTGTTAGGTGTTCTAAGATTAATAAAAGATGCACTGAAAAGATTGACAATAATAAAACTGCTCAAAATCACCTTCCTCCTATAAAATGCTATTGGTCTCGAGTATTTAAATAGTGTTGGTTAAAGTCTTCTTACACCTTAAATGCTGTATTAGAAAACAAAAGGGCTAATACAGTATTTAACTTTTTTACTTGAAACCTTTGGGAAGCGACCGCGCGGCAGAAAAGGGGCCATTCTTAATGTGTGGTGCAGCGCATAGATGGTAGGGGAATATGAACTGGCCTGAAAAATTCAGTCAAAAATATTTTTTTTGCTTTAATCCCTGAATGTAGTCGAGGGTGCCAGGTAGGAATGGGCGATATTTTACCGTTCACGATTTACCGTCAAAAAAATTCCTCACGATAAGAATTTGTCATGTCGCGGTAAAAACGATAAATTCCCATTGATGATTTTTTTGTGTAAAGCTGATTTTTGGAAGGAAGGAAGGAAGGAAGGAAGGAAGGAAGGAAGGAAGGAAGGAAGGAAGGAAGGAAGGAAGGAAGGAAGGAAGGAAGGAAGGAAGGAAGGAAGGAAGGAAGGAAGGAAGGAAGGAAGGAAGGAAGGAAGGAAGGAAGGAAGGAAGGAAGGGAGAAAACAAGGAAAGGAGGAAGGAAGGGAGAAAACAAGGAAAGGAGGAAGGAAGGGAGAAAACAAGGAAAGGAGGAAGGAAGGGAGAAAACAAGGAAAGGAGGAAGGAAGGGAGAAAACAAGGAAAGGAGGAAGGAAGGGAGAAAACAAGGAAAGGAGGAAGGAAGGGAGAAAACAAGGAAAGGAGGAAGGAAGGGAGAAAACAAGGAAAGGAGGAAGGAAGGGAGAAAACAAGGAAAGGAGAAAGGAAGGGAGAAAAGAGGAAGGGAAGAAGGAAGGGATGAAAGAATGAAAGAATGAAAGAATGAAAGAATGAAAGAATGAAAGAATGAAAGAATGAAAGAAAGAATGAAAGAATGAAAGAATGAAAGAAAGAAAGAATGAAAGAATGAAAGAAAGAATGAAAGAAAGAAAGATGGATGGATGGATGATAGATAGATAGATAGATAGATGACTAACATGGCGGATCTGAGAGCGAGATAGATTCATAGTTAAAAAGGGGGAGTTGAATTGGTTATTTTTTATCGTCATTTTTATCGTTATCGGGATAAATGCCAGAAATCATCGTGATACATTTTTTAGTCCATACCGCCCATCCCTAGTGCCAGGAGAGATGTCATGAATGGGGGGAAGTTAATTTCCCAATTCTGAGTTATTGTGAATAAAGTTCTACTTACCAGACTGTTTAGTTTATATATCATGCACCTTAAAACCCGGAGCCTAATGGTCCGTAAAATACTAGTGGATCTCTGCGTCAGCGAGAGTCCGTAGATGGGAAGTTGGGACGAAATCTGTTTTCTATCTTATCACGGTCTGAAACTCTGAACCCAGACCAGGCCGGAGTCATCCAGCTTCAAGCAGCTGCTGTAGACTCCAGGCTGAAGAGGGAGCTGTTGTACCGAGCCATCAGGCCCATCAGAGTCCTCTGGACCAGCTGGCCCGATACGAGGATGACTTCCACCCTCACGTTTTTTTCTGGTCCTTCATCCTGACAAAGTTCCCTCTGACGACCAACTTCAGCTCAATGACGAGTTCAGACTAGGAATGGGTGATATTTTACCGTTCACGATAAACCGTAAAAAATATTCCCCACGGTAAGAATTTGTCATCTCATGGTAAAAATGATAAATTGAGGAAATGAGCCAGGAAGGAAGGAAGGAAGGAAGGAAGGAAGGAAGGAAGGAAGGAAGGAAGGAAGGAAGGAAGGAAGGAAGGAAGGAAGGAAGGAAGGAAGGAAGGAAGGAAGGAAGGAAGGAAGGAAGGAAGGAAGGAAGGAAGGAAGGAAGGAAGGAAGGAAGGAAGGAAGGAAGGAAGGAAGGAAGGAAGGAAGGAAGGAAGGAAGGAAGGAAGGAAGGAAGGAAGGAAGGAAGGAAGGAAGGAAGGAAGGAAGGAAGGAAGGAATGAGCCTGAAAGAAAGAAAAAGAAATGAGCCTGAAAGAAAGAAAAAGAAATGAGCCTGAAAGAAAGAAAAAGAAATGAGCCTGAAAGAAAGAAAGAAAGAAAGAAAGAAAAAGAAATGAGCCTGAAAGAAAGAAAAAGAAATGAGCCTGAAAGAAAGAAAAAGAAATGAGCCTGAAAGAAAGAAAAAGAAATGAGCCTGAAAGAAAGAAAAAGAAATGAGCCTGAAAGAAAGAAAAAGAAATGAGCCTGAAAGAAAGAAAAAGAAATGAGCCTGAAAGAAAGAAAAAGAAATGAGCCTGAAAGAAAGAAAAAGAAATGAGCCTGAAAGAAAGAAAAAGAAATGAGCCTGAAAGAAAGAAAAAGAAATGAGCCTGAAAGAAAGAAAAAGAAATGAGCCTGAAAGAAAGAAAAAGAAATGAGCCTGAAAGAAAGAAAAAGAAATGAGCCTGAAAGAAAGAAAAAGAAATGAGCCTGAAAGAAAGAAAAAGAAATGAGCCTGAAAGAAAGAAAGAAATGAGCCTGAAAGAAAGAAAGAAATGAGCCTGAAAGAAAGAAAGAAATGAGCCTGAAAGAAAGAAAGAAAGAGAAAGAAATGAGCCTGAAAGAAAGAAAGAAAGAGAAAGAAATGAGCCTGAAAGAAAGAAAGAAAGAAAGAAATGAGCCTGAAAGAAAGAGAAAGAAATGAGCCTGAAGGAAGGAAGAAATGAGAAAGAAAGAAAGAGAGTATTTTTTTTATCGTCATTTTTATCGTTATTGGGATAAATTCCAGAAATTATCGTGATACATTTTTTAGTCAATACCGCCCATCCCTAGTTCAGACGGTCCGGCAGTTTCTGCTCATCCCGCATCTTGAAGCCCAGCTCGTCCGCGGGGACTCGTTTGGCGTTGAAGAGCCGGACTAGATTGTATCGACAATTTACAAAGACAACAGTAATAAAGGAAGTGGCTGAATGTGTATGTGGAGCTGGAGATGGCGGTGGCTGCTGTGGTAGTCGAGGTTTTCCATTTCAAAGAGCAGGTATCAGCTCCCAGAACAAAGCTGTGGGATATTTACTCTGCAGCGGAGCAGCAACCTCAGACAGGAATAGAAGTTAAACCGTAATCTCAGGAGGCCGTCAGTTACTTTTTTGTTTTTTAAAACTGGATTGTTGCTGAACTCTTCAGCGCCGGACCCCTGAGCTTCCTGCAGGTGAGTCTTTGTTGCAGTGGATGGCCCGTCTCCTCCTCATCCTCCCGCCTCAGTTCTCCCTCTTCATTAATGACTTCTTCTCTTCTCCACTAGGGCTGTTCGATTAATCGATTTTAAATCGTAGTCGCGATTATGTAATTAGAACGATGTTAAAATGTGAAAATCGTAAAATCGATTTAAAAAAAAAAAAAAATAATAATATTTTTTTTTTTTTTTTTTTTTTTTTTTACCTTGTCTGCACACATATTAATGATTGATACCATATTAATGATTGATGGAAATACCTCTCAATACCTGCGACAAGTGCCCCATCGGAGAGGCTCTTTAGTGTAGGAGGGGGCGTTGTAACACGCCACCGGGCATCCCTCAAGCCAGATGCGGTAGACCGGCTCGTGTTCCTTGCAAAAAACTTGCAAATGTGAATAGCAAATGTAATGACTGACATTACACACACCTACCTCCTTCATGGGTTGCATTATTATTTAGCATGCAAAGACCCAGTTTACTTTAATTAGAAAATGTCTTGTTTTATTTAATTGGAAATATAACTTACTGTATGTTTGCAAGTGCTGATTTGCTGATTTTTTCTTTTCAGAGATAAAACTTTATATTTTATTATATTTTTTAAAACTTTTTTTTTCAACTTATTTTACAGAGTTTTGCACTTTATTCATTCATTTTTGGTTTAATAAGAGCAAAGTTTGCACTTAAAGCCCAATGGGGCAAATGTTCAATAAAAAAACAGCATATTTGAAATAATTTCTTTGCCTTTTGTCAATTCACAAAATAATCGTAATCGGATTTTGAGAGAAAAAAATCGAGATTTTATTTTTGGGCAAAATCGAACAGCCCTATTCTCCACGTGAAATTTGAGTCTGGTTGGCTTTTGAATTTCCATGTCGGTATTCCGAGTTCTCAAGGATGCACTCGAACACTTCTCCACTTCTCAGTCCCCACTTTCCTGTTCTCTGTCTGTAAATGGGAAAATAAACAGGGGGGGGGGGGGTCGCAATCTGTTCTGCTTTATTGAGTTCAATTATTTTCTGAATGATTAATTGACCTAACTCAGCAGGCTGCTTGCAGATGCAGCTCTAAATACAGTGTGGGCTTTGTAGGTGCGTCTCTGTTCAGGCTCGTTGGTGGGTTTTTATGTCGAAGTTGCTTGTTTTCCTTGTGAATGTGAGCGGAGGTCGTCCCTGCTCCGTTACCGCAGCCCAAAGTTATAATCTGGACTTTCTCCCACTGATGTGCAGCCTAGATCTTTGCTCCAGTTACCAGGCAACAGTGTGTGAAATCATCCCCCGGTCCGTTTGATGGGCGGCCCGTGCAGCCTAGTTTTATTTACCTTTTTAGTGAGCTTAGATTTCTTAAATCAGAGATTTTTTCTTTGGCATTTATAGAGAAAAATACACAGAATCCGTTTAATATTGCGAATACAAATGTTTTGCATCAATAAGGTGATGATGTCGTCTTGATTGGCGCCGCTCAAACGGGAGTGTGTGGTTCCTGGGATACGGCATGGAGGGGTCACACATCTGGATCGGAACCTCCATTAAAACTTTCACTCCTTTTTGGTTCAGTGTTTCGATCGGAAGCAGCTCCAGATGTTTTTCTCCGTCTCAGCTTTTTGTTTTTCGTCTCCACATGTTCACAGACACGTTTGTGATTTTTAATTCCTCCTTTTCCCATCTGATCCAAGAGTAAACAACAATCCGGTTCCCTTCTGCTTCCCTCCATCTGTAGTCTCTTCATCTCCTGTGAGTTTCCATCATCGTAGCCGTTTCTCCCCCATTTCTGCTCCTCCACCCTCCCATCCAACCATCTCCTTGTGTCCTCCAAACCCTTCTGTCTTCCCTTCTTCATCTCTCTCCTGTATGCTGTTACTTTTCTAGACGTAAACTTCCTTTTTCTTCTTTATTTTTTAACTCCTGTAAACTCCTGCTGACCCTCTCCATCTCCTTATTTCCTCAGACCTTTCCTTCCCTCCTATGTTCTCCCGTGACTTATTTCCCTCCTCTTCTTCTCATTCTTCTCCTTAGTGGGATTTATGACATGCTTTCATGCGAAAGAGCTTCAGAACAAGTTAAGCTGTTTGGCTGCAGCGGCGTGTTCTGTTCCTCCTCCCGTTGCGATAACGTTGGGTGTGATGTGCCTTTGGCCGGCCGGCGTCTCCAGCCGGGCTCCTAATCCTCTTTGTTGCATGCAGCAATTAAACGTTCACGCCATGACACCAGAACTCTGGAGAGGAGGCTTGGTGGCTGACGGAGATGCACAGGTCAGAGTGATGGTGGCGCAGCTGTTGACTTGAACCTGCTCCAGGTCGGCATCGGTGCCGTCCGGCTGCAGTGTCACGTGACGAGGTTGGACCTCACAGTCCAGCTCATCTTCACTTGAAGATGAACCTGAACTAGGGCTGGGCGATATGGACCAAAAGTCATATCTCGATATTTTCTAGCTAAATGGCGATACTCGATATATATCTCGATATTTTTTCTGTGCCATAATTGGGGTTTCCCCCAAAGCATTATAGCATAGCATCTCTGTTAGCTTCATTTTTTCTGAGGCAAACCCTTAAAAAAACTGTCAGTTTTAATACAAAGCCTCGTGCCAAATGTCACACAGGTTCCTTTATTAACAGAGGTCTGCACAATATCAAAATGTATAAAACAAATGAAATAAAAATAAACTCCCTGCATATATAGAATAAAAATGCTTCTTGAATAAAATAAAACAAATATCCCTTTCCTGCAGAACCATTAAATTAAAATACACTGTGCAATTAATACAATGTAGACAGTAACAGGCAGACTTTTCCACTGAGGTTGACAGTTGTGCAAATAACAAAACATTTGTGCAAATCTCAAATAAAACATTCAAGTCAATTTGTCACAAAATAAGCTATATCAAAATCATTTAAAAAAAAAAATGTAAATTTTTTTTTTTTTTTTTTTTTTTTTTTTTTTAAATAAATATAAACAATATTGTCTCGTACCATATCGTGTTTGAAAATATATCGATATATATTAAAATCTCGATATATCGCCCAGCCCTAACCTGAACCTAGTGTTGTTTTTGTCAGCCTCTTTCAATTCTAGTTTTAGTCTGGTCTTTGGGTCGAGCTGTTTTGTGATCTTTGATATCCACAAGGGACAGATTAATTCGCTAGAGCAGTGATTCTCAACCAGGGGGGGTCTTCAGACCCCTAGTGGTCCGTGGTGTAATTGCAAAGGGTCCGTGGGTCTGTGATAATGAAATATCTAGTTTTTAAAAAAGATCCCCTGACATTTATAGAAATAGATTATTGTTTTATTCAAATGTGACTGAGACCTTTATCTACCTAAACTACATGACCTTTTACTCTTTCACAATAATCATTTATTGTATTTTAATAAGAAATCTTTCATTTGCGACACTGCTAATACAAACATAACACGATCTGCATCCTTTTCAAATTGCGAGCCCTCCCCCAGTGTTTCAGTGGGCATACGCCCTTTAGTTCTTTTATTGTGAAATTAGGGCTGTGCGATTAATCGATTTTAAATCTAAATCGGATTTATTAATCACAATCGATGTTAAAAAAAGGCAAATCGGAAAATCGATTTTCCTTTTTTGCAGCTGGCTGTATTACAGACAGAGCTCGTCTAGTCATCTTTGTTTGGTCAAGAAAATGGTAAATGTTGTCACTTTACTAAACTCAAGGAGGATTTACAGTATCTTTCAATTGCACTTCATTCCCAATAAAATTGGGAAATTTGTTTGCTATTTTTCTTTAAAAATAAAGATAAAATGATAAAATATTTGAAACAATTTATTCCATTGTCTTTTGTAGTTTTACCAAAAAAAAAATCGAAATCGAAAATCGGGTTTTCAGAGAAAAAAAATCGGGATTTTTTTTTTGTCCAAAATCGCCCAGCCCTATGTGAAATATTTGCAGAAAGTTGTCGGGGGAACGCACATTAACTTGCAAAGTTCAAGTTAGTGCTTGAAATTACAATAATGTTAAAAAAACAAAGAATAACACGATAAGTACAAAGTAACACAAAGAAGGAGAGGAAAAGAAGTGGACGATGACGGCTCGTCTTAAAAATAAAAAAGGCTGCTTGTTCTCGACGGGGCTCCTCAGAGTTGATCAGAAACGTTGACTCAATCACACAAGTATGTAATAAACATGACCATAAAAACACGTCGTAGTTAAAGTTCATGTTGTGGTTAAATGAAAGTGGAGCATAAATGCCGCGGCGGTCCGACCTGCAGCTCCAGATCTGTTCCACTCCTCGTTCCTGAGGAGATAAATCTGCTCCCCGCTGGTGTTTGTACAGATGCCGCTGGCATGGAAAACAAAGTAATCGTCCACTGGGCTCATATAATTGTTTACTTAAAACGTCCATCTGTGCCAGAATGAAACTGTGTGGGGGGGGGGCAGTTGTCGGGGACTTTCACAAACCAAGTGAAGCTTTTAGTCAGAATTCATCAGCAACACCAGTGAAACCTTCACAATAAAGGGCTTTATTGGATGTGAGAGGGCAGATTTAGGGTTGGAGCTGAGGTTCTATTTCCACGTCGGCCCACCAGCCCACTCATCAGAGGGGTGATGACAGCTAATCAATACCCGTATCGGAGGGTCCTGGCCTCATCTGAGGCCTGTCAATCAAGCGGAGCCCTGTAAAAAAGCAGGTGACTGTTTCAAACCTGGATGTAATCCAATAATTTCTCTTGTGATGTCAGTGTTTCAGTGTGATGAGATGAAACCAGGTTCGTTTCCACCAGCTGCTCACAAACCCAGTAAATTAGCCCAAATCACTTCAGGGAACAAATCCATTTCAGAAGTTAACAGCTGGATTATTATTTCTCCAAACTTTCCCAACTTCATGTCGTCTAAATTAATGAGTTGTAACCTCACCGACACGCACGCACGCGCGCACGCACGCGCGCACGCACGCACGCACGCACGCACGCACGCAGGCGCGCACGCACGCACGCACGCAGGCGCGCACGCAGGCGCGCGCGCGCACACACACGGACCTCTGCTGTCGGGCCTCCATTATCAGAACCTTTTAACCAGGTGGATTAGTCCACCAGCGTGTGACGCCCTCAGATTCCAGCTCTGCTATCGCACGGGGGGCCCCCTCCTCCCAGCGGCCAATCAGCTCGCAGCGGCCAATCAGCTCGCAGCGGCCAATCAGCTCGCAGCGGCCAATCAGCTCGCAGCGGCCCAGCTAATGGCCCCGATAATCAATTTGTTGGCTTCTTCTAATTTTAAATCCAATTACCCTGTGGGGTTGTGGGAGGGGGGGGGTGTTGAGAGGGCTGTGTACACAGCGAGTACAGCTGGGAGTGTGTGTGTTCAGTGAGTTGACAATCATTTGCGCTGACGGGGCAGTTTGTTTCTGTTGTTGCACACAGAACCTGATAACTGGATCTTTGCCAGGACACGTCAATGCTTCTGGGTAAAAGGCTCCAGCCGTAGACGACCCGTACCCGGGTCGGGAGCCGGGCTTCAGGCTTCCAGGCTCAAAGATGGAGAGCATTAGTCAGAACCAGCTGGCTTTGTCCTGTGATTGTGTGTGTACGTGTGCACACCTCTGCTTCAGTCGGGCCCACGGTGACTGCTGGACATGACCGGGGGACGGCACGTCCTCGCCGAGGGTCAGACGAGCTACGATGATCAGTTGAGCTGGACGTGAAGTGGTTCAGTCAGAGTGTGTGTGTGTGTGTGTGTGTGTGTGTGTGTGTGTGTGTGTGTGTGTGTGTTATCAGCATCCGGCCGGCCTGCTCCCATGACAGGCCTTCAACCCTCTGTTGTTCTGTTTCTGGCTCTATCTCTGACACACACACACACACACACACACACACACACACACACTGTTCTGGTTTTCTTTCTCTCTTCATTTGCTTCATGTTGATTGCAGGACCAGCAGAACACACACACTTGCAGCCTGCCTGCCTGCCTGCGTGTGTGTGTGTGTGTGTGTGTGTTTGGGGTCTGTTGTTTGACAGTAAGATGAATCTTTAATTAGGGCCCGAGCACTTACAGTGCGAAGGCCCTATTGTATCTGTAGGAATTTATTATTTTTTTTCCCTCGTTTTTCTCGTTTTTCTATTTCCGACGAAATGAGGGCCTTTTTGCCCCCCTAAACGTGCCCCAAAAGACACCAAATTTTGCACGCAAGCCGGGCCTGGCGAATAATTTTATATTTAAGGATTTGCATTAATGGGCATGGCCTAATGGCTCAACAGCGCCCCCTAGAAAAACCTTGTGCCTCAAGCCCCAAAATACGCTTTGACATACATGCACGAAAATCGGTACACACCTGTATCATGGCACAACTCGAAAAGTCTCTTGGCGCCATGGCCGAAACCGAACAGGAAGTCGGCCATTTTTAATTAATCGTGTAATTTTGGCGCAATTTATGCCGTTTCTTCGGCCGCTTCTTCGCCCGAACCGTAACGTGCACCCATGTGTGTTATACATCAAAATGTGCATCTCGATCCTGCGATGATGCGCATTACTTTTCTCAGTCAAAAGCGTTACCGTGGCGACGCTAGATGACAAAAAGCGCGCCCACCCTTCATCTGATTGGTCCATATTTGATAGTTCCTACTTTCTGCCATAACTTTTGAGAGTCGTGGGTGGTGTCATCGGACTCGGTTTTGAGTACTTGACCTTCATTGGCATGAATTAGCCCCGCCCCTTCTTCTGATTGGTCGATATCTGATAGTTCCTACTTTCTGCTATAACTTTTGAATAGTTTGACGTAGAGAGTTGTGGCTTGTCTCATCCGCTAAATGTCCAGGCCTGAAGAATCTACATGCAAGTCATGCAAGCGCTTCCACTGCAGCCTGAACGTGCACAAGGGTGCGGGGGCCCGTTCATCTCTGCTTGCAGCTTTAATTTTCTTTATATATTTTTTTTAAAGATGATAGTAAGATGAATCTTTAATAGCGTAAATCCTGCTTCAGGCTTTTTCTGTGCTCTTTCTCTCTTTTGTCGTCGGTCACTCGTCGTCCGACGTGTCAAGGAGCAGCGAGTCTGAGAACAGGAAGTTTAGTTCTTTAATGACCCGGACTTGGGTTCGGCTGATTGGTCCATGACGTTTTGGAGAAATTTGAATAAAGAACTTCAATTTTAACCGAAAAATCTTTACTACTACTGAACTGGAATGTGGTCTGGATGCAGTACCGGTACCTGATGGTCCCGGAGGACCAGTGAGATGCAGGGAACATCTGGACTCTTATCAATATTTTGTGTTTTTTCATAGTTTTTCAACAAAAAAAACGCTACTTAATTTTTTAATTAAGATTAATGAGCATGTAAACAGTCGGGATCTGAGACGGTCAATAGTGTTACTGGACTTCAAGAGTGACACTAAATATAATATGCCTAAAACATCGTCATCAGAGCAACTAAAACCCTCAAACGAATCACCTGGAACATGGTCACATGACTGACTGGTCACGGCTAACTTTTCTCACTTATGTCATGTCATGTGATCCCCGTCTATAAAACCACCCAGTTCCACTTTAGAACCAAACTTTAGTTCTTGCCCCAGAGTCCAGAAATCCCCCAGAATCCTCGGTTCACGAGGCAGCAACCAAAACTGAAGAACAAAAATCAAAGATGCAAAGCGAGGCTCGGAGGAACGATCCTTCAGAAGTGAGCGATAAGGGAGCAATAAAAAAAAATCTATTCTCATCTTTGGTTTCAGGACGGCTTCGTTAGAGAGTCTGAGCTCCACGAGCGCTTTGATCCCCGGTTCTCCGCGTGTCGGAGGGCTGAGTTTCAGCAGATGAACGAAGGCCAGTGTTTAAACATTTACACGATGAAATGAATCCAAACCCCGACAAGTAGAGGGACGGAGACGGAGTTCACCGGGAGGACGAGCGAGAGGCGAGGAGCCGGGAGGAAGGAGAAGTAGAGAGAAAAATAAAAAAGGAAGGGATCATCAAGAGACGGGGGAACGTTAACCTTTGGACGTCTGTTATGTGCAGTTAATTTAACATAAGTCGTACATCTTTGCTGAACACGAGAGCGCTTGTGTGGTGGGTGTGCAGCTATGTGCTGGTGCGCTGGCAGGACGCGCATCCATCTGTGAAACGGCTCATCCTTCATGCTCGCGTCGGGAGCCGGAGTGTGAAAGCGGAGGTTTTATTTCACATCGTGAATTAGACCCAAATAAATAAAAGCCAGATCGCCTCTCCATCCTCAGAGGGCTGCGGGAGCAGCGGCGGGGGCCCCGGTTCAGTTCACTCGTTCCAGATATCGGCTGCTGTGGAGCCGGTCCGCATTGTCTAACTGCGCATTCGCGCCGGGGCTCACCCGCATCCTTTGAAGTTTGAGTTGTTGCCATGGTAATCAGCATCACATGAATATTCTCTCTGTGATCTGGGAACAGAGATGGTTGTGTCAGGTGCAGCTGGAACCTGCGCACCTCCTGCGAGTTCATCGGGTTGTTTACGCTCTCATGAATCCTTCGGTTCTCCACATATTGATCAGCAGCATTTCCCTCTCATGTTCCCAGGACCCCCCCCCACCCCATTAGCTGGTGGTGGATATTTATGCCACATTTAGATGTTCAAAGTCTCTCACCTGTTCTGCAGAGTGACCTCAGCTCAGACGCTGCTGTGATCAGACCTCTCAGGGGGCGCTGGTCTCGTTTCCCTTCCTCCTCTGCAGGGTGGATGTGTTGAATGATGATGAGGAGGTCTGAACCCTCGGACTGTCGGGGCGCTTGATGTCCCGTCAGACTCTCGCAGATCTCCTTTAAAGCCGATCGGATGATGAGTGACTGCTGGAAACAGAAATCCTCCACAGTAGCTCACAGAGAGCTGCTGTTTTTGAGGCCGTTGGGATTTCCAGGCTGCTTCGAGCCTCTGGAGGTCTCGTGTGCAGGTCTCAAGGTCGCCGTACAACAATCAAAATATAAAAACACAATTTAAACAACAGAAAACATCAGAGTTTGCAGCAGAACATAAAAGACAGTTACTGTAGGTCAAATGCCTGTCTAGAGATGAGTCTTAACATTTCATCAGAAAAACCTTGGTGTCATGCACAGCAGTGGAGGAATGATTCAGGGTTTCTGAACAGCCAAAGGACCTGGACACCTTGCAATCAGCACGTCAACTAGGGCTGGGCGATATATCGATATTTTAATATATATCGATATATTTTCAAACACGATATGGTACGAGACAATATCGTTTATATCGATTTAAAAAAAAAAAAAAAAAAAAAATCTTAAATTTTTTAAAAATGATTTTGATATAGCTTATGTTGTGACAAATTGACTTGAATGTTTTATTTGAGATTTGCACAAATGTTTTGTTATTTGCACAACTGTCAACCTCAGTGGAAAAGTCTGCCTGTTACTGTCTACATTGTATTAATTGCACAGTGTATTTTAATTTAATTGTTATGCAGGAAAGGGATATTTGTTTTATTTTATTCAAGAAGCATTTTTATTCTCTATATGCAGGCAGTTTATTTTTATTTCATTTGTTTTATACATTTTGATATTGTGCAGACCTCTGTTAATAAAGGTACCTGTCTGACATTTGGCACGAGGCTTTGTATTAAAACTGACTGTTTTTTTAAGGGTTTGCCTCAGAAAAAAATGAAGCTAACAGAGATGCTATGCTATAATGCTTTGGGGGAAACCCCAATTAAGGCACAGAAAAAATATCGAGATATATATCGAGTATCGCCATTCAGCTAGAAAATATCGAGATATGACTTTTGTTCCATATCGCCCAGCCCTAACGTCAACTATGAATTAATCTGTATAACAGAGTAGCTAATCTGTCAGAGTGAAAACTGACTAAAATTTAGACATGCAACAGAACATGATCAGAAGCAAACCAGCAATCTACATCAGAATGGCTGTGGGCCAGCACAGCTGTAGAGGCGTTGCTGCTTTCTGCTGATGCTTCCTAACTCTTTAACTCCGGCACTGTGGAGCGGTTTAAAAGCGCTGCTGAACATGCGTGTTTTAGCCGGACCAGGGGTAAACAGTGCCACCGGTGCAGCCTGTTGGACCCAAGTTTCTAGTAGAGGAGGGGCTGCAGTGCTTGTTCACAGTGAAGGAGCATCTCTGCACCCCAGCTGTTGGCTGGTTGGTTCTGTCCGTGTGATCTACTGAGAGCTTAGCAACGTTCTGCTTCATGTTTCGTCTGTAGGTGCTGCCATGCTGCGTCCACTGCAACCATCCCCCCTTTCATCCTGCAACGGTGTCATTCTAGTTTAGGAATGGGTGATATTTTACCGTTCACGATAAACCGTCAAAAACATTCCTCACGATAAGAATTTGTCATCTCGCGGTAAAAACGATAAATTCCCATTGATGATGTTTTTGTGTAAAACTGATTTATGGTTCTGTGTTAAATCCACGCACAACGTATGGGAAGGAAGGAAGGAAGGAAGGAAGGAAGGAAGGAAGGAAGGAAGGAAGGAAGGAAGGAAGGAAGGAAGGAAGGAAGGAAGGAAGGAAGGAAGGAAGGAAGGAAGGAAGGAAGGAAGGAAGGAAGGAAGGAAGGAAGGAAGGAAGGAAGGAAGGAAGGAAGGAAGGAAGGAAGGAAGTAAAGAAGGAAGGAAGGGAGTAAAGAAGGAAGGAAGGGAGTAAAGAAGGAAGGAAGGGAGTAAAGAAGGAAGGAAGGGAGTAAAGAAGGAAGGAAGGGAGTAAAGAAGGAAGGAAGGGAGTAAAGAAGGAAGGAAAGAAGGAAGGAAGGGAGTAAAGAAGGAAGGAAAGAAGGAAGGAAGGGAGTAAAGAAGGAAGGAAAGAAGGAAGGAAGGGAGTAAAGAAGGAAGGAAGGGAGTAAAGAAGGAAGGAAAGAAGGAAGGAAGGGAGTAAAGAAGGAAGGAAAGAAGGAAGGAAGGGAGTAAAGAAGGAAGGAAAGAAGGAAGGAAGGGAGTAAAGAAGGAAGGAAAGAAGGAAGGAAGGGAGTAAAGAAGGAAGGAAAGAAGGAAGGAAGGGAGTAAAGAAGGAAGGAAAGAAGGAAGGAAGGGAGTAAAGAAGGAAGGAAAGAAGGAAGGGAGTAAAGAAGGAAGGAAGGGAAAAAAGAAGGAAGGAAATGAGCCTGAAAGAAAGAAAGAAAGAAAGAAAGAAAGAAAGAAAGAAAGAAAGAAAGAAAGAAAGAAAGAAAGAAAGAAAGAAAGAAAGAAAGAAAGAAAGAAAGAAAGAAAGAAAGAAAGAAAGAAAGAAAGAAAGAAAGAAAGAAAGAAAGAAAGAAAGAAAGAAAAGGATAAATTCCCATTTATGACGTTTTTGTGTAACAAACATGGTGGATCTGAGAGCGAGATAGATTTATAGTTACAAAGGTGGAGTTGAATTGGTATTTTTTTTATCGTCATTTTTATCGTTATCAGGATAAATGCCAGAAATTATCGTGATACATTTTTTAGTCCATACCGCCCATCCCTATTCTAGTTTGAGGATCAAGAAAGTGACTCAGTTAATTCATCTTCCTCCACATTTAACTTAATGCAGATGGATCTGTGTAGCTAAGTCCACCTTTTCAGCGTTTGGAAACACATAAAGGATAAATAATGTGAGTACTGAGAAGGGGAGTTTTCCCGGAGAATAACTGTAGCTGGTTCGATCGTCAGAACCTCCACTTCATGCAGCCGTGCTCCGTTGTGGTCCCAGGGGCCTCCGGTCCTCCACGCTTTGATTATTGTGTGCACCAACACATCAGAATCAGACAAACGGGTCGGCTCATCACGGGCCTCTGTGGAAACCCTTCATGTGAGTGGCTCATTACCAGCAGAGAGACGCGGTGAACACAAACGCACGTGTGGTGGGGGGCCATTTTTAATTCCTGCAGTGTGTGTGCACTTCACAGGTGCTCACGCTCAGAGCCCCAAGTTATCTGTAATTGGATTTCTCACGTGCACGAGGATGTGCACAACGCAATTTTCCAGTTGCATGTAAATGTCATAACCTCTGATGTTTTGATCCTGTGGAGGGTCTGTGGGGGGGAACACACAAATTAAAGGTGTGTTTATAGTGCTTGGGGAGGTGGAGGTGGAGGTGGAGCTGATGGCGCTGACCCAAACCATCCCCTGATAACACACCAGAACTGCAGGACTGGAACTGTGAGCTGCAGGTTTGGAGTGTGATGGGGAAGATAATTTGGGTGGGGAAAACCTCCCTCAGTACAATTATAGTCTGAAAGATGAAATTTCAATCAGTTCAGTAACCTGGAGACGCATCAACCCGGTGACGTCATTCTCCCGGGAAACTAGTTGGTTTGAATTTACGTTTTTGTTTGGGCTTTTTATCAGAGATTTTCACGAAAGATTACTCAGCGACAACCCACACACACCACACACACCAAACACACACTACTGTACATACTCGGTGCTAGAGCTGGGTATCATCACTGACCTCCCGATACGATTCCGATACACTAGGTCCCAAGACGATACGATTTCCGATACGATACTATATGATTCGATATCGATATTCTGGTTACAATA